>NC_091951.1:329313710-329563710 GCF_031021105.1 Erythrolamprus reginae | reverse complement strand
AATAGCAAAAAGTTGAGACTGTCTCATTGTCAAGACTGTTCATTGTTTAAACTGGAAAGAGAAGATTTCATAGAGAAACATTTAATTGTAGATCCCACAGAAGTGTCCATGTAATAATAAGGTAAAAGTGACATCTGCAAAGGTGCAGTCAAAGCTTTGCTCATTTTTTTAATGTGTGCTTATTGTAATTGTCATCTTGACTTTTTCTCCCTGCAAATATCTCTGAGCTGCTGGCTAAAATCCATACCTGGAATCAAAATTAAATTCATGATATGAGATGTGGTCCAATATTCTAGTTTTGAATCCCTTAAGCCTCTCTCCACTTGGCAGGATCATATAAGCAAGAGCTACATATATTATCTTTGTGTTCAGTTCCATCCCAACCTCTTTACAGTCACCCAGCAATTTCCCAACAGACAAGATTATATCTGAGGCAGACTGCATATACATGCAAGGCATCTTTTATACTGCTACCATCAGAACACACCCTGGGTGGGAGAACCTGCTCTGAAGCATCCCAAACCGAAACTGGCCCGGTCTCCTCTGGAAACTAGAAAAGAAGATTCCACAATATTCCCAAGCTCATTCTTTGTAAAATTGCATTAGCTGTTCACCCCAAATGAAACTGAGCTGTTTAGGAAGAACAATCAAATAACCAAATTGTTGTGGTTAGCTCTGGCCCAGCTCCTGCCCCAAGGAATGTGGAGGTGGATGTGGGAGAAACATCCACATGCCACAGGCCTGTTTTGCTCCTGATAGAATCTGATGACGAAGTCTTCTCTGACCAAGGAAGCGTGAGTGACAGGGAAGAGGGGAGTTTGGCAGACAACCCAGGAGGAGATCAATCTTCCTTAGCATCCCTGGATTCTGAACAAGAACTTATGACCGACCCATGCATGCAGAGAGTGATGCATAGGAGAGAACAACTGAAGGATTATTACAGGAGATAAGTGTGGCCACCTGTGGTTGGGTGGGGCTACTGTAATTAGTGCTAACATAAAAACAGCAGCGTGCTGATTTAGCCTTGTGGAAGTTTATCTGATTCATAGTTCATCAAGATTGTGGTTTTACTGTTTCCCTGTTCAAGACTGTGTGTGGACTTTCTGGACTTTGGAATTTGGACTCAATTTCCCAGTTACTGGGTGAGAAATTGGATTGCATTTAACCTGTGCTTTGTGTGTACCAGAAAATCCCTTTGACATTTAAAAAGGGAGTTTTTTCTGCTTTTCTGTTGATAAAGATTTTTGGTTTTCCTTCTATCGTGTGGTGTGCGTCTTTCTGGATTAATTACCCTGTAATTACAGGTGGTTGGGACACAAATTATCCACAGAATGGTAAAAAAAAGCAAAAGCTTTTTGAAGTCTTTTTTTGCAACTGGGTAACTCTTGGCACCCTTGTTTCCCAATATCCAGTCTTCAGTTGGGCATCCCAAACATGGTGAAATGCCCCATTTAATGTCTGATGGGACAGAGAGTAATGTTGCAAGAAATATTGAAAAATATGGGATAATATTTAAATACAGAAGTAAAACACATTATTCGTTGATCAATCACAGAATTGTAAAATGCCAATTTTGATGTATTTGGAAAGAATTTGGGATGTCAAGGGCCTTCTCACCTGCAGCAAAGGACCAAAGCAAAGCAGATGATCTTTGAGCTAATGACTGATTGTCCTTAAAAACTTCTGATAAAGAAGATACACTCTCTGAGACTTCCAAATTGTTTCCATATTTCTCCTAATGTTTTATTGAAATCTGCACCTCTACATATTTTATGATTTAATTTTGTTTCCTGGCAGAGTTAAAAAACGATCCTGTCTTACCTCCTGTATGACAGCTTTTCAAATACTGGAACATAACAATCACCTTATCTTTTCATCATTTTATACCCAGGTTAAATACTATACAGTGGTACCTCTACTTATGAACTTAATTTGTTCCGTGACCAGGTTCTTAAGTAGAAAAGTTTGTAAGTAGAAGCAATTTTTTCCCATAGGAATCAATGTAAAAGCAAATAATGTGTGCAAACCCATTAGGAAAGAAATAAAAGCTTGGAATTTGGGTGGGAGGAGGAGGAAGAAGAAGAGGAGGAGAAGACAGTCGCTGCCGAAGGAAGAAGGTGAGGTGAGGGGAATTAGACCGCCTTCTGCCGCACGAATCCCAGTGACCGATTAGGTCCCACAGAGTGGGCCTTCTCCGGGTCCCGTCAACTAAACAATGTCGGTTGGCGGGCCCCAGGGGAAGAGCCTTCTCTGTGGTGGCCCCGACTCTCTGGAACCAGCTCCCCCCAGAGATTAGAACTGCCCCTACCCTCCTTGCCTTTCGTAAGCTCCTTAAAACCCACCTTTGTCGTCAGGCATGGGGGAACTGAGATATCTCCCCCGGGCATATACAATTTATGTATGGTATGTTTGTATGTATGTTTGCTTAATAATGGGGTTTTTTAAATACTTTAAATTGTAAATTATTAGATTTGTCATGAACTGTTTTATTATGTTGTGAGCCGCCCCGAGTCTACGGAGAGGGGTGGCATACAAATCTAATAAATAAATAAAATAAATAAAATAAATAAATTTTAAAAATCCAAAACTTTAAGGCTTTAAAAAAAAAGATGGACTCTGAGGCGGCAAGGAGGAGCACGCACCTCCCATACACTCGGGGCGAGGCTGCCTCCCATCCACTGCGTCAGAAAGAGAAACCCAGGGGGAATGGCAGGAAACTGGCTGGGCCTTTCTGCCGCTCTCAAATTTCCTGGGAAATTTTTCAGGGCTCGGGTTCTTAAGTAGAAAATGGTTCTTAAGAAGAGGCAAAAAAAATCTTGAACACCCGGTTCTTATCTAGAAAAGTTCTTAATTAGAGGCATTCTTAGGTAGAGGTACCACTGTATATCCAAAACAGTCAATCATTTATTGTACGGCTTGATTCCAGCTTTCCATTATTCTGCTAGCCTTCCTTTGGACATATTCCAGTCTGTCAATATTTGTCTTAAATGATATGCCAGGATGGTAAATTGAGGTGAAATATTTGCTCTTATTGAGAAACATGTGTGTGCGTGCGTGTCTATACTATAATTTTTACCGGATTGCGTGTGCATGGCGCATGCACGCTTGGGGGAAATGGAACTTGGCTATGCGCTCCATTTCCGCTGCTGGAATGGCATTCCCAGCATTCTGGGGCATGGCCCATCCCTGCAACTGGCAGTTAGAACAGAGTTCTTTTCAGATGGGGAGGGTGAGTAGAAGTCTAAACTCCCGTCACACTCTGGCCACACCCATGCAGGTGGTGTAACAAAGAGCTTGTTTATATAAGGCAACTGGCTGTTGAAACAGAGTTCTTTTCAGGTGCGGGGGAGAGTAGAATGTCTAACTCCTTAGTATCAGTGTGTGTTAATATAATACTGTATAAGAAATACTAATGATCTGATAGTCGTTTTGAAAAATCCTTTCTTAGCTAGCATCTAGAAGCCAAGAGGAACGTACATGGCAAGTTTAAAATTTGGAGGCTTTTTTTTAAAAAATAAATTTTTATTGATTTTATAAAATAATTACATACAACGAACATATAACAGTGCACAGTGCATATGCCCATCACCTTACAAAACAAGGCACCCCCCTTCACCACCACCACCCATACAATGGGATTCAAAGGTTTTCAATTTTTGTTTATCTGTATTTCCTTGGCTCTATCTTACAATTAGATATTACTAAAAGAGTGATTGCAGTTTATTTTTCACATTTACATCACAGATTCCACTCAACATATAATCTTTCACCTTATTCCATCGTACCATCAGCTTCTCCAATTTGTTCTCGTCAAAATTGTTCAATCTTATTTCCATAATTTCAAAGTGTATGTGGTCCACCATGTACCAGTACCAATTTTGTAATGTCCATTTTGTGGAATCTTTCCAACCCAATACCACTACCGCTTGAGCACTTTCCAATGCTGCAGATTTTATTTCCTTAAATTCTCCTAGTTTTCTTTGTTTAATTAAAATCGCTATTTCTTTTGTAATTGTCCAGTTGATATTTAACATTTTGTTAATTTCGTTCTGTACTTCATTCCAGAATGTCTGAATTTCTGCACACTCCCAGAACATATGCATAAAGATTCCCTTTTTTTGGCAACCATGCCAACTATTACCCTTCTCTTTCCCCTGGAAGTGTGCTAGTTGTGCTGGTGTATAATACCATTTATGTAAAATTTTCCTTCTCATCTCTTTAACTCTTGTACTGTATTTTTGATCTTATATATATTTTCTACTATTTCTTTCATTTCACTTTCATCTATTTGTAAATCATTTTGCCAGCATCTTGTCAAACTTTTTGTTACTTCCTCTTCCACCTGCAGTAGCATTCTATATATATTACCGGCTTGTGCTTTACTCTTCTCTTATTATTTTTTCTAAACTATTTTCTTCTCGTAAAAAAGCTTCTTTGTTCTCACTTTTATTTAAATATGTGCTTATTGCATTAATCTGCAGCCATTTGTGTTGACCGATCCACCATTCCAATCGAGTTCTGCTAATACTTTGGAGGCTTTATAGTCCTGGAGATTTCATGATGAGTGAGTGGTATTTCAGTGCAAATTGGGTGCTCTGGGGTGGAGCTCCATTTTTGCTACCCCACTGCGCTTCCCCCATCCAGGCAGCAGCCCACCCCTGTATGTGTGTTTGTGTACATGTGTGCATGTGTACATACATGCACTGCATATGTATGTGTATTATACACACACACATATATAGCTGACATTCTGTCCTGAATCCATGTTAGCAGGTGTATAGCTCGACATGCAGCTAAACCCTCTATCCTTCAATAAGTCAGACCATAAACATAAATCTGGATAATTTATTACAGAATGAGATAAAACAGTGATGTTGTGTATGGAATACAGATTTTGTCTTCAGAAGAACAGGTGTCACAAAATAAGCTTGGTTCTTCTAGATCAGTGGTTCTCAACCTTTCTAATGCCGTGACCCCTTAATACAGTTCCTCATGTTGTGATGACCCCCAACCATAAGTGTAGCACCAATTCCCCCAACAGAGCTTTAAGCTGATTGGCAGGAAGGTCAGAGGGAGGCCCCTACTGTAAACGCCTGATTGGTCGGATTGTAAAAATATGTCCAACTCCCAAGGCACCAGAATAGAAGCTTTAGTTCCTAACACCATGGGAAATTTGTCTTTTCCCATGGTCCTAGGAGACCCCTGTGAAACGATTGTTCGACCCCCAAAGGGGCCCCGACCCCCAGGTTGAGAACCACTGTTCTAGATGTTTCTGTTACCTCTGAACATTACAAAATGGCATTCGGCTTCTCAGAGATTATCGGTACTCAGTAGGATCAAAATGCTACCAAAACCAATGTTCTAAGCAATGAGAATTGTATGCATGATCACCAAATGAAGCTCAAGACACCAAGTATATTCTGGAGACAGCTTTAATTAAAAGTATAACTCCATTCAAGGGAGCTCCAGTCAGAGCCAAAATGGGTAGCTTTTAGCCATTGATTATTTTAAAAGGCATAATTATTACACTGAATTATAGCCATTACTAATAATGTTGCATCTTGTTTTTTGAAACAAAAGTACTCCTTCCAAATATTTCATTCATCGCCAAAGGTCTTCTTTTTATGGGAGAATATATATGCACAGACATATATTTGTAAATCTCAGTGTTTTCTCGGGCATGCTAATATCATAGCAATAGTATTTAGACTTTGCAGCCCTCTCTAAGCGGTTTACAGACAGTAAGCATATTGCCCCCAACAATCTGGGTCCTCATTTTACCAACATTGGAAGGATGAGTCAACTTTGAGTCTACTGAGATTCGATCTGCCAAACTGCTGGCAGCTGGTGATCAGCAGAAGTGCTGCATCACTGAGGCTCTCATGTTTTCTACTAGCACTCTCTACCAGAGTTTACTATTCCAGATAGTCCTTCCTTAATAACCATTCATTTTAGTGACCATTCAGAGTTACAATGGTGGTAAAATAAGTGACTTATGACCAGTCTTCAAACTTAGTACCATTGCAACATTTCTGCAATCACATGATCATGATTCAGGCACTTGGGAACTATTTTGAATTTAGGATCCCCCAATCATTTGATCTTCATTTGAATCCTTTCCAGCTAATTTCTATCAAGCAAAATCCATGGAGAAGCCAACCAGATATTGCCAATCACATTAGTAATAATTTGCTAAGCAACTGGAGGTGCTTTTTTAAAGTTTGGCAATCAGGTGATATTTTGTTTTAATAACCACCTTAGTTTGTGATGGATTTATTGGTCTTAGCTAGGGTTGTTATGCAATGACAGTTAAATAGAATCTCTTCCTTCAAGGGACAGAAATTAAAATGCTGGGATTAAAAAAAAGGAAAAGATTAGGATATTACACCACACTTGGAAGCACCCTAGAAATATATCAAAGGTCACTGTCAGATTGCTACATACCTAGAGATAAAAAGGTGGGCTCATCCAGAAAAGCAATTCTTTAAAAAAATATGTTTTAAAAACAAAATAGTGCACAAAATAGCCCCATTTAATAATAAATCATTGTAATAGAAGTGAGACTTACCCAATTGGATTAAAAACATTCATGGGAAGCCTAGCTCATAATATAGCAATGGAAACAGTACTTCAGGCATAGATCACTTTCACTTCCAATAAAACATGTCACTCTTAATAAATATCAATGCTTATTTTAAAGAGATGAGTCATAAAAACAAGAAAAATGGGTGGCTGTTTGCAGCAGCCATTTATTTGTATTGGTTAAGTATTAACAGAATAGAAAGTTGGGAAATTTAAGCCGAGTTCCAAGTTTACAGTGGATTAATGCTGAGCAGTTATTATAGAGCCAATCATTTATGTTCAGAGTAAAGTCTACAGATTGTCCTGTGCATTGTATGGGAGTTAAATAACAACTCAGTTATAATCTTTCTTTTGAAAACAGAGTTTGGTTGCAATTTGCTTAGCAGAGAAAAGGTTTAACTGAGGTCAGTGATTTCAAAGTAGATTTCTGTCTTATTAAAATTGTATTTGTGTCTTATTAAAATTGTATTTCCCAAAGTGAAATTTAAGGACTTCCATCAAATTAGAAATTAGGATAACTCAAGCCAGGGAAAATGTGCAGTTTCCAGGTGCATCAGTACTAAACAATAATTCTAGTTAACAACTTAATAGTATTCAATTCAATCTTCTTGGTAAGGATGGCATTAGATTACTTATCTGTATTGATGTTGGAGTTGGTAAGGAATTCTGGGACTAGCTTTTTCTATATATATAGTTGGGAAATCTATTTGAGATCAGTGGTTGTCGGCTTGTCAAGGACTTTCCACCACTGCTTTCAGACATTTTAAAATCAAAATGATAGATTGAAAGGCTTGATTTAGTTAGAATGTAGATGCCATCCAGATGCCATCTCCTACTGTCACACTGTAGCTGATCTAAGAGAAATGTACGGCCAACGGTTTTAACCGTCGGCCGAAATTGCCTCAGGGGCGGGGCGACGGTGAGTCAGCTCTTTCGAGCTGCAAACTTCCGGGTTCATTGGAACCCGGAAGTTCGGCTTCTGGCAGCGCGCCAATGAGAACGCGCTGCCGGTTTGCTGAGGCGGGTCCTAGATTGCCCTATTTAAGGGTGATCTTGGAGGACCCGACATTGCGATTTTCAAGCGAACACCCGCCCACCCTCCGCTATCACCAGTGTTTCCTGAGGAGGTCGCCTCGGGGCCGAATAGGAATTTTTTGCGGCCTCCCCTTTAGAGGCGGCCGTTTTTTCACCTATTCCACACTGACAGGTGCGGATTGGATTGGTTAGGGGGTGCGGCGCATTTAGTTAATAAATAGGCCTCCCTTTCGTCATTGGGGTCTGGCAGGTTTGGGGCGGAAATGCGCTATTAGAAGCAACTGTGCATGCTCCTTTTGGGCATCCTTAAAGGGTGATGGACTGCCTCTCTCCAGGAACTAGAGGTTCGAGCAACGTCGGGGATTGGAGAGAGGATGTCCATGGGAATCACCGGATCCAATGGCCCACGGGGATTGGAGGGTGAACTCCTCCCACATGATGAAGGGGCATGGCTTGGATCCAGGTGAAGGTGGTACCTTCACCTGGTTCAGCAAGGAGTTCTTGCCCAATGTTGCCAAGGAATTTTATGGTAGGAATTTCCACCCCGTTAGTTTGGCTCCGCAGGTCCTTAGTTTGTTTTGAATTAAATATTCAAATTTATTTAAATTTATTTAAATATGTTAATTAATAAATGACCCTTAATTAACCCACAATATATGTCTCAGCATCTTTACTCCGCCTCCGGGGGCAACTGTTTGTTTTTTATCTGTTTGGCTTTCCACAGAACAGGTGGGGTGAGGGCACAACCAGGAAGGAAGCAGGGAAAAATGTGCTTTTTTTTAATGCATTGGAATTGCTGGCTAGTCCAAGACCTATGGAAGACTTGCAAAAATGCTTGTCAGAATGGAGAAAAGAAACAGCAGCCATTTTGAAGAGACAGCTGCTCTTTAGGACCCAGCTTAGAGAGCTCATATTATTGGAATGGACACTGGACATTGAGATTTGCAATTCGAAACTGAATTCCGTCCCAGGAAAGGAGCCAAGGTGGCTGTGACAGTGGAATAAAGCTCTGCTAACTTTTTGTATGCAGTGCACTTGATCCATGCTCAGTTATTCAGTTGGAGAAAAGAGGAATTGTCATGAGCCTCAAAGGTGTGGTGATGGCATTAATAAGAAAGGCTGGAACAAAATGGCTGGATGCTGGAATGAAAGCAATTTGGGAAGACCAGAGTAAAAAACAGCCATTCCTGCTATTGATGTCTAGGAAAGGGAAACTAACATCTTTTAGTTTGTACAGCTGCCTTCATGTAAAATTAAAATGTCCGTATTGGAGCACTTCAATGCTCCCAGCATGCAAAGGTTTGCTGTTATCTTTCTTGTCTTTATTTGAACACAGGAAATGGGGTCCCCACCACGTGGGCACTGGTTAGGCAGCAAGCAGACACATTTACCATGTGACTCTATAAGAGAAAAAAAAGATGACTTTTAGTTCTAGTCACATAAGAACATAAGAAGAGCCATGCTGAATGAGGCCAAAGCCCATCGAGTCCATCATTCTGTGTCACACAATGGCCCACCAATTGTACATGGGGATCTTGAGCAGAAGGAGAAGGCAAAACCCTCCCTTTCCCTTGACCCCCAACAAATGGCACCCAAGGGAATCCTGCCTGCCTCAACCAACATAGAGGCAGCACATGGACATCCGTTTCAATAATCACTGATACACTTGCCATCCATGAATCTGTCTAATCCTGCCTTGAATCTTTCTAATCCAGGCTGGCAGCTGTCACGACCTCTTCTGGAAGTGAATTCCATGAGCCAATGACCCTCTGGGTGAAGAAATATTTCCCTTTATTTGTCCTCACTTTCTTACCAATGAGCTTTAGGGAGTGCCCCCTCGTCCTAGTATTGTGTGTTAGAAAACAGAATTTTCTCTATCCACCTTTTCTATCCCATGCATGATTTTATACACTTTGATCAAGTCACCCCTTAAACGCCGTCTTTCAAGGCTGAAGAGACCAAAGTGTTGCAACCTTGTTTCATAAGGGAGGTGCTCCATTTCCTTCATCATTTTTGTTGCCCTTTTCCCCCCATCTTTTCCAGTTCCATTATATCCTTGTTGAAGTGTGGTGATATTTAGAGATGTATCAACCATCAACATAATATTTACATTATTTTAAAAATAATATTGGTCTGTTTAATGGTGGAGGGAGACTGGTGACTGCCATTTGCAGCCTCCTCAGATGATTTCTGACAAGCAAAGTCAACAGGGGAAACCAATTCACTTAATGACCCCACAATTCACTTAGTAACTGCAGTGATTCACTAAGCATCCATGACAAAAAAGGTCATAAAATCAGGGGTGGTTCACTTAACTTAACAATTGCCTTGTTTAGCCACAGAGATTCTGGTTCCAATTGTAAATTGAGGACTAATTGTATATACAGCTAGATAGAAGTGCTTGGAGGCAGTTATAGTGGTTTGTACAGGATGATTGATTTTAGGGGGGGGAAAAGGGGATTTCCAAGGATGCCTATAAGAATGGGAAAAATTATTCCTTTTTGGCTGCAGACCAGCCTGAAAACGTTATGATCTGCAGAACATTGTGTTTGCTGCTTGGAAATGTTAAAAAATGAAAATTGTTCATAGCCTATAACCCTGCCTGCTGGGTCATTAGCCTTTCCCCTATCTTGAAAGGACAGTGTACTTGTCAGTATATCCAAAGTCACCAATTGAGTCTTCTTGCACAAATTCTTATCACTGTATTTTTCAGAGTATAAAATGCACCTCCCCACCAAAAAAAAGTGGGTGGAAATGTTGGTGCATCTTATACACTGAATACAATCATTTTTGGCCTCCTGAAGCCATGCCGCAGGTCCCATTTTTGCAAAAATGGATGAGTTTCTCACAAAAACATGGTACACAGAAGGTTTGAGGGCCCCCCTGGGGGCTGGGGGAAGGCAAAATGCCCCCATTTTGGAAAAAATGGGTGAAAAATAGGGTGTTTTTGCAAAAACTGGTGTTTTTGCAAAAACTGGTGTTTTTGCCTTCCCTTAGCCCCGAGAAGCACTCTGCAGGCCTCCCAAACCTCTACATGCCCTGTTTTTCACAAAAATGGGTCCATTTTCATCTGTTTTTGTAAAAAAAACAAGGCATACAGAAAGTTTGGAAAGCCGACAGACTACTCATGAGGGCCTGGGAGGACAAAAACTTTTTTTCTTACTTACCTCTTCAAAATCTCGGTGTGTCTTATACACCGGTACATCTTATAGTCAGAAAAATATGGTAATTTGAATCAGTTGGTTCAGCTACCAAATCTGGACAATGGTGTAAGAATCGAATACTGATCCAGGATTAATATTGAAGATGCTCCTAATCTGGACCATATTGGGAGTGGGCAAAGTACCATGATGGAGAGACATAATGAAATCATTTCTCCTTTGGGTCTCTCCTAATTTTTTTACCCTTTCAAACCAGCCTTTGCCCTAATTTTGGTAAATTTTTGCCTTCTCTTCTTTTAAACTATGATACCTTTGTTCAGTATCCTTGTAGGATATTGCATTCTGTTTATTGTGTTTGCTCATTTATCTTGTTAAATTGTGGCTCTAACCAGTGAAGAGTTGCAAAAATTTGTACTACCACCAATTTGGGCATGCCTTATTGTGTGGGTGTGGCTTGATGGTCATTTGAGTGGCTTGCCGGCCATTTGACCAGGTAGGAGTGGCTTGACAATCATGTGACTGGGGGTGGCTTAAATATCATGTGACTGGTTGGAAGTGGCTTACTGACCACGATAAGTTTTCAAATAGGTGCTTGGACTCTTTTTCAGCTGATTAAGTCACATTATTTGAATAGCCACAAAAAGGACAAATGATAGACAGCATTATTTGTTGAGGAGCACAGTAACCACTGATTTTAAGATTTTGTACTGAAACCACAAGGTTCAGTATGATAATAGATTAGGCAAGTAGCTCAGTTTTCTTTAATTGCCATAAAGGTTCAATTCTACATAATGATTAAAATGATGTTATGGGTAAAAACATATTTTTTACCCTATTTAAAATATTTCCTATTTTAAAAGTAATTAAGGATCATACTAAGTTACTAGAGAAGGAAGGACAATAAAAAACTATTATTCAATAAATAGTGCATAAATTTACTACCCCCACTGCGTCCCCCCTTCACCCCCACCTGTGGGGGCAGCAGACCATCATTGGCTCTAACCTTTTTTGTAACTGGGATACACTAGAACAGTGTTTCCCAAACTTGGCAACTTGAAGATATTTGGACTTCAACTCCCAGAATTCCCCAGCCAGCATTTGCTGGCTGGGGAATTCTGGGAGTTGAAGTCCAAATATCTTCAAGTTGCCAAGGTTGGGAAACACTGCATTAGAAGACAAAGAGAAGGAATATATTGATTTCACCAATCAGTCAATGGGTGGTCAAAGTTTTGGATTTCTATCAGGATCTGACCCCAGATTGAATAAATCGTTGCCAGACCAAATCAGATCACTTCCTGAAAATATTTTGAGGACTAAATGGCTGCCTAACCATATCAGTTGCCACTAATCTGACTTCATAAACGTGGTCCAGGAACAATAACAAGTCAGTGCATCCATGCGTACCTGAGCACTGCTCCCAGTCGTAACATGTGTCATAGTCACAAGGTTCCCTCTTTATGCTGTTTGAGGCCATTCTGAGCCTTTCCTTAGCCCAACTTATATCAGTCCCACTCCGGCAGGGCCCAGAATGCAAGAAATGGAAGGAATGTTGATCCAGGCATTTTTCAGCCAAATATGGACAGCTGGGCTTTGTAAGTGCTTGCTCAGAAGTGCCATCCAGGACACAGACATCTTCAGAATAGTGTCTGCCAAATGACCAAAATGCAAAGCCAAAGTAAACATAAGATTAAGAGAGGGATGAAGCAAACAATTAATAAAGAAGCATTTTTCATTATTGTTTATAACATTTGGAACATCTGTTTGGGAAGTTAGCTGGAGCTCGTTAGCCAAGTTATTATTGAAAAGAAAATCTGGAATGATTATCATTATTCATATCAGATGGAAAATATGATAATCTTCTCTCTGTTTAGAGAAGAAATTTTAGAAAGGTGGTCAAAAAATAGGTTAGCAACAATATATTCACAAGTGAACTCCAGCCTCTTTCTCTGTTTTACTTACATACATACACATTCCAATCCTAGCTGTATCACCAAATATCAGGGCATGTTGACATTTTGCAAAATGTTGTGTAACAGTGTGCAAGTTCTCATGAGTAGGGAAGAAATGCGATTATGGCATTTCGTGAGCTTGGAGGAGTCAGAGAAAGCCTGAGAACATACCATATGGGGAAAATGTATCAACCCCCATAAAGGGAATATGCAAAACATCTGGATTCTGCCCATGTGAATCCAGTGTGGAGTCACCCTAAGCAAAAGACGGAGACAAGTAGATAATGGGCAGGGTTGGGCTTCAGAATTTGGTGACCGTGGCCAGCAAACAGATTTCCTGAGGTTTCCACGGCAACTGTGGCTGGCATCTTCAGATGCAAAGTGGTCTGATACTGAGCAACATATTATTGGCCAATCAGAAATCAGAACACCTGGCTATAAAGACAGGAGCCCAGTGAGTTTCTGAAGATGTCAATCAAAGGTGCTGGTGAAATGTCAGGAAGTATGTTTTTTAGATCATGGTCACAAAGCCCTAAGCTCAACATTGCTCAAGAAATGCTGGCTGTGAAAGCCTACACCAACTCAGTGGTTCTCAATCTGGGGGTTGGGACCACCTTTGGGGGTCGAATGACTGTTTCACAGGGGTCACCTAAGACCATGGGAAAGGACAAATTTCCCATGGTGTTAGGAACTAAAACTTCTATTCTGGCACCTTGGAATGTATTTTTACAATCCAACCAATCAGGTGTTTAAAGAGGTGTCCCTCTGCCCTTCCTGACAATCACCTTAAAGCTCTGTTGGAAGAATCGGTACTAAGCTTATGTTTGGGAGTCACCACAACACGAGGAACTATATTAAGGGGTCATGGCATTAAAAAGGTTGAGAACCATTTAGTTTTTAAATGGATAAGTTTATACAATGTTAAACTTTTCTCCTAAGAAAGAACTTCCTCTTAACTAAGATCCATTAAGAAGAAAAAGTTGAGGGAAGTTATCTTGGAGTTGAGTACAGGTTGGAGCAGGCACTTCATTTTTTCTTAAGATGATACAAATCTTAACATCTGGCGTAGGGAAACCCCATTCTCTGTATAATTTACCTGCAGTCTTCTGTAGGGTTCATGCACACACATTGGGAGTCAACTTGCTTTTCTCCTGGTTTGCAATTGCTTGGAGAACCTAGGTTACCATCTGTCAGAGGATAAGGAATACCAAAAAATGAAGCATAAACACATAGTAATACTATTAGATGTACTATATAAAGTTTTGATAGACATTTTCAGGATTGGTGTTAAACTACAATGAATGATAGGTTGCTGCTGATTCGGATTGGTTTGCCCGTACCGGTAGCAGAAATTTGCCCCTACTCGTCTAACTGGCAGTGATGGCTGGTTGACTACGCCTCTGAACTGGTTCTCTAATCGCTGCTCCTTGAAAGCAACTGGCAAAGAATCCTCTTCTCATGTGCATAGGTTTCTGCGCATGTGCAGAGGCTTCTGTGCATGTGCAGAGGGTCACTTGCACGATGCAAAATTCTGAAATGATGGGAAGCAGTAGAGGAAGGTAAGTAGAACCCATCCCTGACTACAATGTACAGTTGCTTGGTGCCAAAGCTCATATTTAGTTTTTAGTAGCATCCATGGGTGACATTCCCCAAAGTAGGGCTGGTCAGAGCAAAAATGAAGCCTGATTTAAAATAGACACCTGAATTTCAGATTAAAATTTGCTAAAAACTATTGTTCTGGAATTCAAAGTTCTTCTGAATTGACACCTTTATGCAGAACCCCCAAATGCTCTAATCACCCCATTTTCAAAGCAGCAAAGCAGGATTCACCAGTCAATACAAACAATGTCTCCTTTCCAATCTCAGCCCTAAAATAACCCACATGGTAGTCAGGTTTTTCATGGTGGGATGTAAAATCAAGATCATCTGAGCCTTCCTGAGTATAGATAGCCAGAAATGTCTCAGGCTTATTAAATGTGCTAAACACTTTTTAAATCTCTTAAAGGTATTTATGGTTTGGTATATACACGCCATATCAAATATTTTACTAAATCTTTTCAGGTTTCACAGAGGTTTGTAAGAGAGGTTTATTTCCCTCAAATCTCTTTTGGATAATTGCTTTGCTTTACGTAGCAATATTTCTTTGTATTTAAGCTAACATTTTAAAATATATATACTACATGGGCTGCTAACTTCATTCTCTTTTGTCACCAATGCACAGGCTGAGCAAGCATCCTAACATTCTCTGTTTGAAATATTCCCACATTCTTTGAATTTATTTCTCCTAATTCCCTTGATACTGACAGTTCAAAATTAGATATTTTATATCAATTTTCTTAATGAACACAAAGTGTTTCACTTCATTCACTCCAGATAGTCCCTATATATTTAATAATTCACTCCTCTTGTCAGGCAAAATATTACATACTAACAGCAATTTGGGAAGAGGAGCACAGCTATTATTTTTGGACAGAATGGATTCTACACACTGTTCTGAGAGTTCATATTTGTTGTTTTCCTGACTATGCAGGTGTGTACGTCTCTAACAGTAAAAATAAATCACAACAGGTGGTATCACCAAAGTGATTTTGGATATCTTGAAAATCGAGTAAGATTGGAGCTGATTCATATTTTTGCAGATCACCCAGACATGTCTGAAATTTAGGCTAGATTTGGGTGTGTGGGGGGGGATTAAAAACCTAGAATTTTGTACTGTTAACAAGAAAACACTTTGGATGTATTTTCATGTTGATCTCCATCTTTACTTTTTATGATATAACTATTAACAGTTCCTAGACTTTGGTGCTTCTTCATTTTATTTTGAGAGCACCCAGTTTCTTCATTTCTCTTCTCTTGTTGTGTTTTAATCCCATTTTCCCTTCAAGGCATTTAACTGCAACATCACCCCCTCCCTCTACCTTTCATGATTTTCAATAGTCCTGAAAGGAAGATCACACAAGATGTCGGAGTGAGAATTTGAACCCATTGCTCCAAACCCCACATTGACCAGGTGAATCTCTTTGTCATACTTACCTTTCTCACAGGTAAGCAGTGTCACTACAGCAGGACGCCAAGATGGGCCGCTTACACAGGTGTACTCTGAATGGCCAGTTAACCTAAAGGTTGGTGCACAACGTAGGTGGATCTTTTCCCCAATGTTATATTCACTTTTAAAAGGAGAAATGGAGACGACATCTGAGGCTGCCGGCCTGCGACATGCAGATACTGAGGAAAGAAGGAAGGGAGGGAGTAAATGAGGTCACAATGCTGACAGAAGAGCTGCAATTTAAATACAGAGTTCAAGTACTTTGAAACTTAAAGATAAACAAGACTCAGATTATTATCAAAATTTGGGGGAAGTTTTATGATTGGATAGAAAACTAAGAAAGAAAGAAAGAAAGAAAGAAAGAAAGAAAGAAAGAAAGAAAGAAAGAAAGAAAGAAAACTAACCCCCTATGTATTAGTAATTGGTTACTTTGGGGAAAAATTGAAAAATGAGAATTTGATTTAAACTTTGGAAGCCAGATGGCAAAGATGAGATATGGTAGTAGCACTATATAATGATATAATACAAAATTTACTTATTGTTTACCTTTTAAACATATAGAACTTTATTTTATAAAGTAGGTTTAAGCTTAAGTTTTTAAGTTTAAGTTTTATTAGATTTGTGTGCCGCCCCTCTCCGAAGACTTATAGGTGATATATTATGAATAGTTTTTTTACTAAAGAATTTGAAAATTAAGGGAGACTAGGATAGATCTATTTCGGCCTTATTTTGGCTTCATCAGCTAGCCATACCCACTGGGACTTGAACCTGAAACCTTTGCCTTGTAAGGCAGAGAATTATCCTCTAGGCTACAGTATCCAATCCCTTCAGCTCTGCACCAGGGAAGGGTTACATATTTTTGTGTCAAATCACCCTGGTGTATTGAAGGAACATCACAGCTCCTTATTTGCCTCTCAGCCCAACCCAGGGCCATTTCCAAGGCAGTTAATGTTGTTGATAGCCAACAATTCTATCTGTGTGTGTGTGTGTGTGTGTGTGTGTGTGTGTGTATTTAAGGAACGTCACAGCTCCTTTTTGCCTCTAGGCCCAACCCAGGGCCACTACAAGGCAGTTAATATATTTATAGCCGACAACTATATTCTGTATGTGTTAAATGTGTTAAAAATGTTTAACAAATGTGTTAAAAAAAACATTTAACATATATATATATGTATATATATATATATAAATTTTAAATATTCAGCAAAAATATATGATACATACATATATATATATATATATGTGCTATGCTGTCCTATTTAGGCACATTTTAAACCCATGCACATATGTGTAAGCTATGCATGTGAGCAAAGCACACATGTGGAAAGCCGATACACGCATGGAAGGCACGCAGGGGACCAAAGCATGCATGCACAAGCATACATGCTGGCATTTGTGAACTGGTAATGAAAGTAAGTAAATACCACCCCTGGTTTGAACTGAACCATGAACTAATCACAAGGACTGGACCAGTGATGGCCTGCTACCGTAACGGTAAATTTCTACATTTCGGTAGCGATTTTCAGGATGCACACGCAGCTGCATGTCCCCGACAAATGCATACATGAGATTTGGCTTCTGCACATGTGCAGCAAGCGAAATCTCATGTGAAGATGCTCACATGAGTGAGATTTTGGCAATTTTCGCTGATTTTTTGCTTCTGTGCAAGCGTGGAAGCAAATATATCGGTGACAATTGCCAAAATCTCACTCTCAGTGCGTCATCACGTGAGATTTCACTTGCTGGGCATGTGCAGAAGCCAAATATCATGCCGACGGGCGCGCACACAGCTGCCAGATGCACACGCCCCTGCGACAGCCTTGGAGCGTGCTTCATTAGACTAGGAAGTGGTTGGCCAGTTTTGGTTTAAGCTAGTGTTTTTCCACCCTGGCAACCGAAAGAAATGTGGACTTCAACTCCCAGAATTCCCCAGTCAGCATGGCTAGCTGGGAAATTTCGAGAGTTCTTAAAGTTGCCAAAGTTGAGAAATACTGGACTGAGCCATTGAAAGAGCATACCGCTGCCTTCCCTTATCAGGAATTGAGATAATTCAAGAAGGCAACCAGGACCTTTCCTTACAACAGAAATGTGGAGGCAGCCATGTTCTCTCAAAGCTGCTACAAAGATAACATTTCTGCTAGGATTCCAGGAAAAAGAAAGTGGCTACATGCTTATATGTAGAAATGATCAAGGACCTGTATACTGCACGAGTCAAAAAAGAGGGCTGTGAAAATATTTACTGACCCCTCGCATCCTGGACATAAACTGTTTCAACTCCTACCCTCAAACCGTCACTACAGAGCACTGCACAATCAGACACAAGAACATTTTTTCCTGAATGCCATCACTCTGCTAAACAAATAAATCCCTCAACACTGTCAAACTGTTTACTAAGTCTGCACTACTAGATTTTTCTCATCATTCCTATCACCCATCTCCTCCCACTTATGACTGTATGACTGTAACTTGTTGCTTGTATCCTTAAGATTTTTATTAATATCTATTGTTTCCTCATTGCTTATTTGACCCCCTATGACAATCATTAAGTGTTGTACCACGTGATTCTTGACAAATGTCTCTTTTCTTTTATGCACACTGAGAGCATATGCACCGAAGACAAATTCCTTGTGTATCCAATCTCACTTGGCCAATAAAGAATTCTATTCTATTCTACTTTTCTGTTATTAGTAGCGTAAATCTCTTAATGGTTCTTACATTGGCATTCGACAGGACGTTGCAACCAAGTTTGATCAGTCTGGCATTGAAAGAATGGATATCCTGTAAGAGTGTATCCATTGAAGCACACAATTTCAGCATTTTCCCCAACGTCATAATGGTTCTTCTCATTCTGAAATTAACCAGAGGAAACTTTTCATATGCTGAGCAAAAAGACGTGTTATGAAATAAAAACAGTTCCTTATATTCAAGTGGAACCATCCAAGTTTTTTCATGCAACTTTTTTGAGCAATTCCTACATTTAAAGATATTTAGACAAATTTTATTCTAAACATTAGCAGAAGTTCTCTCAGAATTATAAAAATATGTAGATATTGCTTTTTGCATTGTTTTATCTCTAAAAATCTCTAAAATAAGGCTATTCCATTAAGCTTTGCGGCTGAATTTTGGATCTGAAACAGTGTCTCTCTGTTCTTAATTGCTTAAGATGAGGGTTGCCCAGAAAGTAATGCACCACATTTTTTTTCTCAGCCTAGGGTTATTGTACAAATGTGAAACTTTTGGTATACATTATTTGAATTGTCAGGAGTGTGTGTGTAAATTTTGCATTTCTTCAGAAAGATAGTATAGCTGCTGATATATATCTTTCAGAGCCAGGCATTTGATTTGATAGCAGTGTTTTGAAATGGCATCTGTAAGTGATGCACGTTACAAGCAGCGTGTCGTCATTGAATTTCTCACTGCAGAGAAAGAAACTGTTGGGGACATTCACAAATGTTTGTGTACGGTTTATGGAGAATCTGCAGTCAACAGAAGTATGGTTAGTCGCTGGACACAGAGGGTGAGGCCATTAGAAGAACAGAACAGAAGAAGAGAGGGTGAGGCCAATAGAACAAGGAGTGGTACTGACAGGGCATACATGCCCTTGTGTCTCGCTGGAGAAAGGCCATAGAATGGGGCAGAAATTATGTGGAAAAATAGGGAGTACAATGAATCTTAATATTGTCTTGTACTTTTCCTTAAAACAGCAATAAATGGTTGTAAAGTAAACCCAATTATAGCATCATAGCTATCAAATCAAATGCCTGGCTCTGAAATATATATATCAGCTGAAACATGATGGTTCTCTTTAGTTTTCATTCATTTAAAAAATTTATATGCCAATGGAACTTTGGGCGGTAAAAACAATAAAATCAATGAAGAAAACTTGTGTCAAGGTCAATATAAAATATTTTGTAGCCAATAACAATAACAAAATGGAACACAACCGGGTTCCATTAATATACTGTATATCAGGGGTCCCCAAACTTGGCAACTTTAAGACTTGTGGACTCAACTTCCAGAATTCTCTAGCCAGCTATGATATATATTCAGGCAAATATATATCATAGCTGTGATGTTCCTTCAATACACCAGGGTGATTCGACACAAAAATATGTAACCCTTCCCTGGTGCAGAGCTGAATGGATTGGATACTGTAGCGTAGAGGATAATTCTCTGCCTTACAAGGCAAAGGTTGCAGGTTCAAGTCCCCGTGGGTATGGCTAGCTGATGAGGCCAAAACAAGGCCGAAATAGATCTATCCTAGTCTCCCTTAATTTTCAAATTCAGCAAAAAAACCATGTGACACATACAGATAGAATTGTCGGCTATCAATAAAATTAACTGCCTTGGAAATGGCCCTGGGTTGGGCCGAGAGGCAAATAAGGAGCTGTGATGTTCCTTCAATACACAAGGGTGATTTGACACAAAAATATGTAACCCTTCCCTGGTGCAAAGCTGAAGGGATTGGATACTGTAGCCTAGAGGATAATTCTCTGCCTTACAGGTTCAAGTCCCAGTGGGAATGGCTAGCTGATGAGGCCAAAATAAGGCCGAAATAGATCTATCCTAGTCTCCCTTAATTTTCAAATTCAGCAAAAAAACATGTGACATATATATATATATATATATATATATATATATATATATATATATATATATATATGTCAAATGTTTTTTTAGCTGGAATTTTAAAATTAAGGGAGACTAGGATGGTCCCATTTCGGCCTTGTTCTGGCCTCATCAGCTAGCCACACCCTTCCTTACTGGGATTTGATCCGGTGGACTCTATCTATCTATCTATCTATCTATCTATCTATCTATCTATCTATCTATCTATCCATCCATCCATCCAGATAGATAGATAGATAGATAGATATAGATAGAGAGAAAGAAAGAAAGGAAGAAAGGAAGGAAGGAAGGAAGGAAGAAAGAAAGAAAGAAAGAAAGAAAGAAAGAAAGAAAGAAAGAAAGAAAGTCCAATCTATGTCCAAGAAGCACAAGAAAACAAAAACTGAGAACAGGGATGTTCAGGAGGGGTTGGAAAGTGAATCAAAATCCGCAAGACAGAGAATCATTGTACACAATGTTCCCTTTCTGTATGTGTATTGATATTGCCTGAATGTTCAAAAAGGATGAGTTAGCATCACAATGCTCTATCTGCCATCTTGCTGATTTTAAAAGATTCACCATAGATGTTGCTGGCTGAGAAGGTCTAAAACACCTACCCTGATAAATCCATGTTCTGGTGGATCTGGTTTGAGGCATCCTGTTTCAGGTCTCTCAACTGCAATGTCCCCCTCCCTTGTCGCTTCGTCATCATTTACACATATAGCTCCCCTAAAAGGAAAAACAACATCAGCAATGGAATGAGAAATCACTAGACGGTCATGTTTTCCGATTCTGGAGGAGAGGGAGAAGCCATAGATTATGGTAGGAAAATGCAAAGACCCATGTTTGCTACTAGATTTCTGTAGCTATTAAATTTCTACTAAGGCAGTGATTCTCAACCTTTCTAATGCCGCAACCCCTTAATACAGTTCCTCATGTTGTGGTCACCCCCAACCATAAGTCTAGCGCCAATTCTCCCAACAGAGCTTTAAGCAGTAATGGGCTGCCAAATTTTTTACTAACACAATGTGGCTGTGGCTTATTGATGGTCATTTATTTATTTATTTATTTATTTATTTTATTTTATTACTTAGATTTGTATGCCGCCGCTCTCCGAAGACTCGGGGCGGCTCACAACATGAAAAACAAATCATAAGCAATCAGGCAAATTTAAAATATTTAAATATTTAAAAAACCCCATATGCTAACAGTCACACACACAGACATACCATGCATAAATTAAACGTGCCCAGGGGGAGATGTTTCAGTTCCCCCATGCCTGACGGCAAAGGTGGGTTTTAAGGAGTTTACGGAAGGCAGGAAGAGTAGGGGCAGTTCTAATCTCCGGGGGGAGTTGGTTCCAGAGGGCCGGGGCCGCCACAGAGAAGGCTCTTCCCCTGGGGCCCGCCAACCGACATTGTTTAGTTGACGGGACCCGGAGAAGGCCCACTCTGTGGGACCTAATCGGTCGCTGGGATTCGTGCGGCAGGAGGCGGTCTCGGAGATATTCTGGTCCGATGCCATGAAGGGCTTTAAAGGTCATAACCAACACTTTGAATTGTGACCGGAAATTGATCGGCAACCAATGCAGACTGCGGAGTGATGGTGAAACATGGGCATACCTAGGTAGGCCCATGACTGCTCTCGCAGCTGCATTTTGCACGATCTGAAGTTTCCGAACACTTTTCAAAGGTAGCCCCATGTAGAGAGCATTACAGTAGTCGAACCTCGAGGTGATGAGGGCATGAGTGACTGTGAGCAATGAGTCCCGGTCCAGATAGGGCCGCAACTGGTGCACCAGGCGAACCTGGGCAAACGCCCCCCTCGCCACAGCTGAAAGATGTTGTTCTAATGTGAGCTGTGGATCAAGGAGGACGCCCAAGTTGCGGACCCTCTCTGAGGGGGTCAATAATTCCCCCCCCAGGGTGATGGACGGACAGATGGGATTGTCCTTGGGAGGCAGAACCCACAGCCACTCCGTCTTATCCGGGTTGAGCTTGAGTCTGTTGACACCCATCCAGGCCCCAACAGCCTCCAGGCACCGGCACATCACTTCCACCGCTTCGTTGACTGGGCATGGGGTGGAGATGTAAAGCTGGGTATCATCCGCATATTGGTGATACCTCACCCCATGTCCTTGGATGATCTCGCCCAGCGGTTTCATGTAGATGTTGAATAGCAGGGGGGAGAGGACCGACCCCTGAGGCACCCCACAAGGGAGAAACCTAGGAGTCGACCTCTGGCCCCCCACTAACACCGACTGCGACCGGCCAGAGAGGTAGGAGGAGAACCACTGAAAGACAGTGCCTCCCACTCCCAACCCCTCCAGCCGGTGCAGAAGGATACCATGGTCGATGGTATCGAAAGCCGCTGAGAGGTCAAGGAGCACCAGGACAGAGGATAAACCCCTGTCCCGGGCCCGCCAGAGATCATCCATCAACGCGACCAAAGCGGTTTCCGTGCTGTAACCGGCCCTGAAACCCGACTGCTGGGGACCTAGATAATCGGCTTCTTCCAAGGACCGCTGGAGCTGGAGTGCCACCACCTTCTCGACAACCTTCCCCATAAAGGGAAGGTTGGAGACTGGACGATAGTTGTTAAGTACGGCTGGGTCCAGGGAGGGCTTCTTGAGGAGGGGGCGCACAAGCGCTTCTTTATAGAGTGATGGAAAAACTCCCCTCCCCAAGGAAGCGTTGGTAATCTCCTGGGCCCAGCTCCGTGTCACCTCCCTGCTGGCCGAAACCAACCAGGAGGGACACGGATCCAGTAAACAGGTGGCGGAACTCACAGCTCCAATGGCCTTGTCCACTTCATCAGGTGTCACCAGATCAAACTCTTCCCAGACAGGTGGACAAGTACGTGCCCCAGTCACCTCGACTGACTCGTTGTCAGTCGACTCTGTTTTACAATTGGAGTCGAGGTCGGCTCGGATCCGAGCGACTTTATCAGCGAAAAACGTGTTAAAGTCCTCGGCACTACTCTGTAAGGGCTCCCCAACTCCCCCCTGGTTAAGAAGGGAGCGGGTCACCCTAAACAGAGCGGCCGGGCGGGATTCCGCTGATGCAATCAAGGCGGCATGGTACGCACATCTTGCCGACTTGAGCGCCACTTTGTAAGTCTTAATAAAAGCTCTTACAAGTGTTCGGTCGGATTCAGACCTACTCTTCCTCCATCGCTTCTCTAGACGTCTCTTCTGGCGTTTCAACTCCTGGAGCTCCTCGTTGAACCATGGAGCTCTACGGGGTCTAGCACCTCGGAGAGGTCGCAAAGGCGCAATCCGGTCAAGAGCCTCCGCTGCGGCCTTGTTCCAGGCTTCCGCAAGAGACTCTGCCGAACTGTGGACAAGTGCCTCTGGTATAACCCCAAGCGCCGTCTGAAAGCCCTCAGGGTCCATCAGGCGTCTGGGGCGGAACATCTTAATTGGTTCCGCCTCCCTGCGGGGAAGGATTGGAGCCAGGAAGTCAAGCCGTAGTAGGAAATGGTCTGACCATGACAAAGGCAACGCATCTAAGCCCCTTAGTCTCAGACCATTACTCAGTTGATCAGAAAGGAATACCATGTCAGGTGCGTGCCCTCCCTCGTGAGTCGGACCCTGAACTACTTGAGTCAGGTCCATGGCTGTCATGGTGGCCATGAACTCCTGTGCCAACCCAGAGGTTTCGCCGAGTGACGGCAGATTGAAGTCCCCCAGGACAATAAGTCCGGGGAACTCCACCGCCAACCCGGCTACCTCCTCGAGTAGCACAGGCAGGGCTTTTGACACGCAGCTGGGAGGCAGGTACGTGAGAAATAAGCCCACCTGAACCCCTAAGTCCAACTTCATCAAGAGAGACTCGCAACCCGCAATTTCCGGAGCAATGAGTCCACGCAGGCAAAGGCTCTCCCTGGCAACAATAGCCACTCCTCCCCCCCTTCCCTGGGGTCGAGGTTGATGCCATATCTGAAACCCGGCTGGGCAAATTTCAGAGAGGGGAACACCTCCCTCCGGGCCCAGCCAGGTTTCAGTAATACAAGCCAGGTCGGCCTCCTCATCCAGGATCAGGTCCCGGATGAGGAGAGCTTTATTTACCACCGACCTGGCATTGAACAGCAGCAACCTGAGCCCAGGGCCAGAGTTACACTCATCACCAGTACCCAAGATTGGGTTCACAGAGCCGGAACAAGGGACCGTTATTAAGCAATGGTCCCTCGTTCCCCTGGAACGGCTAACTCTGTGACCCCCGCCGTATCTGCCTCTCCCCAGCAACACAGGAATATTCCGACCCTCTGCCACCCCAGAGATCGGTGCCCCCTCCTCTCCTGTCTCCCGGGCGTCAGGTGGGCCAAATCTATCATTCATACTACTATCAATCATCTCATCCCATCCATAACCCCACCCATCCCCGCCAACCCAATCATTATGCCAGTCATTCCACTGGTCATGTGACTGGGTAGGAGTGGCTTGCCAGCCATGTGACCAGGTAGAAGTGGCTTGACAATCATGGGACCAAGGGGTGGCTTAAAGGTCATGTGACTGGGTGGGAGTGGCTTACCAACCAAGATAAGTTTTCAAATAGATGCTTGGACTCTTTTTCAGTTGATTAAGTCACATTATTTGAATAGCCACAAAAACCCCAAAAACAAATGATAGACAGCATTATTTGTTGAGAAGTGCAGTAACATTTTAAGGTTTTGTACTGAACCCACAAGGTTCGGTATGATAACAGGCAAATAGCTCAATTTTCTTTAATTGGTATAAAAGTTCAGTTCTAGATAATGATTAAAATGATTAAAGCGTTTATCAGTAGAAACATACTATTTAATTATTTCCTGTTTTTAAAAGTAATTAAGGATCACACTAAGGTACTAGAGAAAGAAGGACAATACAAAAATTATTAAGTATTCCATAAATAGTGCATAAACATACTACCCCCACTGCGCCCCCAACCCTCCGTGGGGGCAGCAGCCCATTACTGGCTTTAAGCTGATTGGCAGGAAGGTCAGAGGGACAGCCCCACTGTAAACAGCTGATTGGTCAGATTGTAAAAATATGTTCCAAGGCACCAGAATAGAAGCTTTAGTTCCTAACACCATGGGAAATTTGTCTTTTCGCATGATCTTAGGCGATCCCTGTGAAGTTGACCTATCCAGATTCCTAAGAGGTCAGTAAGGGGCAAGTACAAGTGCACTAGAGTGCCTTCTGTCCCCTGTCCTATCACTCTCCTATATCTCCTATTCTATTCCTATATCTCTTCTTCTATTCTTTCATTAATATGTTCTATTACTATACCTTCTTTTCTATTATTTCTTAGATATATTTTACTATGAGTATCTCCTCTATAAGTCTGCGGAGAGGGGCGGCATACAAATCCAATAAATTATTATTATTATTATTATTATTATTATTATTTATTATCATCATCATGTATATATACCCACTAAAATCCTCATTGTGTATTGGACTAACTAACTAACTAACTAACTAACTAACTAACTAACTAACTAAATAAATAAATAAATAAATAAATAAATAAATAAAAAAAATAAAAAAAAGTGGTTGTTCGACCCCCGGGTTGAGAACTACTATACCAAGGTATTAAGTAACTGGTGATATTGAAACTCTTGAGACCACTACCATAAGTAACCATACCAGGCTTTGCCTGAAGCCTCTATTTTACACCTGGTTTGGCTTCAGCATTGTCTGTTGGACACAATACCTGTTCGGAGGGCAGAGCTAGCTGGAATGGATGATGGGTTATTTATGATTAAAGAAAACAATAATAATGAAATATGAGGGGATTTTATAAGAACAGTCTTGGGGGAAGGCGAAGAGAATAAACCTACTCAAGAATATATATATTGTTTTGGAGGGGATAAGGGCACAACTGGAATATATATTGACCCAGATTGGGGGAGCAATATGCTGGCTCTGTTAAAAAGTGCTATTGCTAACGTGTTGTAAACCACCCTGAGTCTAAGGAGAAGGGCCGCATTAAAAAAATTGAATAAATAAATCAATAAATAAACATTTTGCAAATGTGCTCTTTGGGCACTTGGCATCAAACAGGTTAGTCATCACTGCCCTAGAGCAGTGTTTCCCAACCTTGGCGATTTGAAGGTATCTGGACTTCAACTCCCAGAATTCCCCAGCCAGCATTCGCTGGCTGGGGAATTCTGGGAGTTGAAGTCCAAATGTCTTCAAGTTGTCAAGGTTGGGAAACACTGCCCTAGAGTAACAGTGCAGATGGTTTTCTGCAAAATGAGGTAGAGAAATAGAGGAAGAGACAGTGTGTTTTAGATGAAGCAATATATTTTATATCTTGTAATTGTTATAGAACAGTGATTATAGAACAGTGGTTCTCAATCTGGGGATCGGGACCCCTTTGGGAGTCAAACAACCATTTCACAGGGGTCGCCTATGACCATGGGAAAAGACAAATTTTCCATGGTGTTAGGAACTAAAACCTCTATTCTGGCACCTTGGAACATATTTTTACAATCTGACCAAGCAGGAGTTTACAGTGGGGGTGTTCCTCTGACCTTCCTGCCAATTAGCTTAAAGCTCTGTTGGGAGAATTGGTGCTAGACTTATGGTTGGGGGTCACCACAAGATGAGGAACTGTATTAAGGAGTTGCGGCATTGGAAAGGTTGAGAACCACTGTTATAGAAGAAGAAATATAAGGAGGGAAATAGTTTCCAGGGATGGGGGTCCACTGTAATATTTGTATTTTCCCCCTTTTTTATTTAGATGCATATGTACCATGTTTGTAATATTTGCATTTAAAATTAATTTTTTTTAATATTTTTAAATTTTTAAATATTTTAAATACAGTGGTCCCTCAATTTTCGTGGGTTCGAACTTCGCGAAACGGCTATATCACGGTTTTTCAAAAATATTAATTAAAAAATACTTTGCTGTTTTTTTCCCTATACCACGGTTTTTCCCGCCTGATGACGTCATACGTCATCGCCAAACTTTCATCCGCCTTTAATAAATATTTTTTTAATAAACTTTAATAAATAAACATGGTGAGTAATAATCTAAATGGTTGCTAAGGGAATGAGAAATTGCAGTTTAGGGGTTTAAAGTGTTAAGGGAAGGCTTGTGATACTGTTCATAGCCAAAAATAGTGTATTTACTTCCGCATCTCTACTTCGCGGAAATTCGACTTTCACGGGCAGTCTTGGAACGTATCCCCCATGAAAATTGAGGGAACACTGTACTTAAATATTTTAAATATTTTAAAATTTTAAAATATTTTAAATACTTAAATATTTAAAATGTTTTTTAAAAAGAAAGTAACAGCTTTGCTTGGAAGTTCATCAAAGATTTCTGCAGTTGCTAGACAGCTTTTTGCTTTAAGCTTGTAATGAGAATGGGAATTGTATTCATAGATAGCTTTTGATAGATTTTCTTTTTAGCTTCCTTTAATTGTTTTCTCCCTGTGAATCAAAATAACTGACTGTCAGTGACTAAGTACAGGTCTTTTCTCAGATTAATACAAAATTGCAAAGGATTGAATCCAAAACGTTGAATATGCAAAGAGCCGTTCTTCTGAGCTACAGTCTTTTTCTAAAACTCTGTGACTATTATAGTCTTACCTGTCAACAAATATGGAGAAATTGCACGTTTCCTCTTCCTCTTGTTGGCCTTCACATGGCTTCCCTCCATTTTGTGGGGAGGGATTGTTACAAGTCCGGCTCCTCCGCCTCTTATGGGAACCATCACAGGGACTCCACGAACCCCAGCAATTCCAATTACCATCAACCGCAACTGGAATACATGAAGAGGATTCACAAAACATCTGGATTAAGAGTCTTCTCTTTTCTTTTTAAATATCTTTATTAATTTTGCACTTTAAAAAAAAGAAAACACAAAAGTAAGTACAGAAGAAAATAAAATAAAATTAAATTAATAGTAGTATATACAGCTATTAGTGTTATATTAGCATTAAAGTCACTATGTTTATATTATATTAATTATACACCAGGCTATAATTTTTCTGAAGTATATAAATTCATACATGCTATTTTTCCATTAACAAATTAATTGTATATATACAGTAGTACCTCTATTTAAGAACGCCTCTACTTAAGAACTTTTCTAGATAAGAACCGGGTGCTCAAGATTTTTTTGCCTCTTCTTAAGAACCATTTTCTACTTAAGAACATGAGCCCAGAAAAATTTCCCAGGAAATTTGAGAGCGGCACGAAGGCCTGGCCAGTTTCCTGCCATTCCCCCTTTAATTCCGGCCATCTGGGCTGCCAGAGGAGCCTTTTGGTGGTGCTTAAGGAGGATTTGGAAATCCAGAGCGAACGAAGCAGTTTCCTTTCTCTGGGCGCTTGGACAGGGAATAAACCTCTGGCAGCGCCCAGAGTAAAGAAATGCTCCCTTCGCTCTGGGCAGCTGAGGAGTCACCACAGTGAAAGTAAGGTGCTGGCTACAAAGCAAGGAAGTGAGAGGAGAGGGAAGCCCTTCCGCATGGGAAGGAAGAGGCAGCAGGTAGCAGCAGTAGTAGCCAGTGTTTGGGAGGCAATGTATGGGAGGCACGTGCTCCTCCTCGCCACTTCAGAGTCCCTCTTTTTTTTTAAGCCTTATAGTTTTGGATTTTTTTGAATCCCCTCACCTCACCTTTATCCTTTGGCAGTGACTCTCATCCTCTTCTTCTTCGTCCTCCTCCCCCCACCCAAATTCCGAGCTTTTATTTCTTTCCTAATGGAGTTGCACACATTATTTGCTTTTACATTGATTCCTATGGGAAAAATTGCTTCTACTTACAAACTTTTCTACTTTAGAACCCGGTCACGGAACAAATCAAGTCCTTAAGTAGAGGTACCACTGTATTTCAATGATTTATTATGCAGGCTATATTGCCCCCCTCCCCCCAAAGTTGTAAAGTCTAGATTTTATTTTTTACATACTTCAAAATATTTAAAAAAGTAAAAATAATAAACAAAATAATATTATTAAAACAAAACTATACTGCCTATACCTTTCTTTATCTTAACACACATTTTATCATTGTATATATTTTCCCAAGTAATCCTTTATGATTATGCATGACTGCTTTTGCAATCTGTCATCTATCCATTGACTTTTGTTACTATGCGACTTAGTATTACTATACTGTAGTGGTTATGTTCTATCTACGTATCAGGAAAGACTTAATGAACTCAATATGTATAGTCTGGAGGACAGAAGGAAAAAGGGGGACATGATCGAAACATTTAAATATGTCAAAGGGTTAAATAAGGTCCAGGAGGGAAGTGTTTTTAATAGGAAAGTGAACACAAGAACAAGGGGACACAATCTGAAGTTAGTTGGGGGAAAGATCAAAAGCAACATGAGAAAATATTATTTTACTGAAAGAGTAGTAGATGCTTGGAGCAAACTTCCAGCAGACGTGGTTGATAAATCCACAGTAACTGAATTTAAACATGCCTGGGGTAAACATATATCCTTCCAAAGATAAAAATACAGGAAATAGTATAAGGGCAGACTAGATGGACCATGAGGTCTTTTTCTGCTGTCAGTCTTCTATGTTTCTATGTTTTTATATCTCTAAATCAGGTTTGTCATTTTAGTAATGTGTACAAGGGCAGACTAGAGGGACCATGAGATCTTTTTCTGCCATCAATCTTCTATGTTTCTATATAACACCATCACTCCGTGAGCTGCACTTACTTCCGTTTGGTCTCCAAATGCAATTTATGATGTTACCTATAAAGCCCTACATGGCTTAGGAACAGATTACCTACAGGACCATCTTCTGCCTCATACATCCCAGTGGCTGATAAGAGCCCACAGAGTTGACCTTCTCCAGGTCCCATCAGCCAAGCAATATCACCTGGCGAGGCAGTGGGGAAGGGTCTTCTCTGTGGTGGCTCCAGTCCTATGGAACCAACTTTCCCCAGATGAAATATGAACCCCACCCCACCCTCATGGCCTTTCAAAAGGTCTTAAAAACATGACTCTGCCGGCAGGCTTGGGGCCATTGAGTGTCACACTCTGCTCTAGCCAGTAGCTATGAATGCATGAAGTATGAATGTTTATTATTGGGGGGTTTATATTGTATTTTTATAATTGTATTTATTTGTGTCTTTTATTCCTGTAAGCCACCCCAAGTCTACTTGGAGAAGGGAGGCCTACATATTTAATTAAATAATAAAATAAATACTAAAAATACATTCTTGCCATCACCTTCCACATACCTCCCAGAGAGTATTAGAGCACATAGAGTTGGCCTCTTCCAGGTCCCGTCAGCTAAACAATGCAGGTTGGTGGGACCGCGGGGGAGGGCCTTCTCTGTTGCTGCCCCGATTCTATGGAATTAACTCCCCCCCAAGGTACTTATGGCCCCCACCCTGCTGGCTTTCCGTAAGGCCAGGAAAACCTGGCTATGCCGGCAGGCCTGGGGTCCCTAATCAACCACTAGCTTGTCCATGTGTCTGAATGGGTATGAATGACTAGTATGTATGCTGTTGAACTGTCTTAAGTTTTAATTAGGATTTTAGAAATTAGTTCATTTTTTTCTTGACTTCTTTTTATTGTTGCTGTTGCTTGTAATTTTATACTGGTGTAAGCAGCCCTGAATCCTTTGGGATTGGGTGGCATAGAAGTCAAATTAGATAGATAGATAGATAGATAGATAGATAGATAGATAGATAGATAGACAGACAGACAGACAGACAGACAGACAGACAGACAGACAGACAGACAGACAGACAGACAGTATTGTGGTTAGCTCTGGCCCAGCTCCTGCCCCAAGGACTGCGGATGTAGGGGAGACATCCACATGCTGCAGGCCTGTTTTGCCCCCGGTGGAATCTGATGATGAAGGCTCCTCTGACCAAGAAGACATGAGTGACAGGGAGGAGGAGAGTGTGGCAGACAGCTCAGAAGAGATCAATTATCTAGCTCTTGGATTCAGAACAAGAGTTAATGATACAGCCACGCATGCGGAGAGTGATGCATAGGCAACAACTGAGAGATTATTATCAAAGAAAATGAGGCCGCCTGTGGTTGGGTGGGGCTATGGTAATTAGTGAGGCTGCTATAAATAGCAGCCTGTGGGTTTGGCCATTGTGGAGGATTATCTGATTGTTGTGTTTCGGGACTGCTTTACTGACTTTGACCTTTTGTGTGCTGATTTCCCCCCGCTTTGAAACTAAACCAGAGCAAAGTGTGTTTCACTTTGTGAAAGAGGAAGGACTGTGAATTGCCTCACAGCTGCAATCTAAGTATCACAGAACTGATAAGAGACTTGTACAAATTACCAGTTTGTTTGGAGACAAGTGCTCTTTGCTATCCCAAAAGAGGGCTTGGTTTATGTGACTTTTCATTATAAAGAACATTGTTTTGAATTTTCAAACGTGTGTGTGTCTGAAATTTGTACCTGTGAATTTTTGGGAGAAGTTTACCAGAGAGCCCGACAGAACAGATAGATAGATAGGTAGGTAGGTAGGTAGGTAGGTAGATAGGTAGATAGGTAGATAGATAGATAGATAGATAGATAGATAGATAGATAGATGATAGATAGATAGATAGATAGATAGATAGATAGATAGATAGATAGATAGATAGATAGATAGATAGATAGATAGATAGATCCAAAGTCACCCAGGCAGGCAGGCAGGCAGACAAAATAAAAATACATTGGGCTTAACTTCCCTTGCATTTCCCCAGCACGTTGAATGTCTTGTTATCTGTGCTCTGTTTTCCAGGACTCTTGCTTGTCTCAGTGTTAGCCCACAACCCTTATCTTGCATTTGCCCGGGAGCTAAAATGAGCAAGTTGTGATGTTTCAAGCAAAGCGCTTTGAAGGGGCTTCAAGAGCAATGTTGCTCCCAGCTTCATAAGGAACAAAGTAAAGCATCTCCTTCCCTACACGGAGCAGGAGACACCACTGAGAGAGACGCAAAGCACTTTGATAAAGCGAATCATATCATCGGTGCACTGAAGCCACCAACTGGGCTACCTCAGGTAAGGCAAAATATTAAAAAATGCTGCTAAAATCTGCTCTCTGGATTCATGAAAGTTTTCTTCCCTGCAAAAGAGGTTTCTCTTTTTCTACCTCATTTTTTACACAGGCTTAGAATTCTTCTCCATGTCGTGTTTTTTGTGCCTTTTCTGAGAGATAAAGGAGGAGGCCGTCATTCCTATCATGTTTTCCCGAAAATAAGACTAGGCCTTATTTTGGGCCCAAAGGAAAATAAGTCTAGGCCTTATTTTGGGCCCAAAGGAAAATAAGTCTAGGCCTTATTTTGGGCCCAAAGGAAAATAAGACTAGGCCTTATTTTGGGCCCAAAGGAAAATAAGACTAGGCCTTATTTTGGGCCCAAAGGAAAATAAGACTAGGCCTTATTTTGGGCCCAAAGGAAAATAAGACTAGGCCTTATTTTGGGCCCAAAGGAAAATAAGACTAGGCCTTATTTTGGGCCCAAAGGAAAATAAGACTAGGCCTTATTTTGGGCCCAAAGGAAAATATGACTAGGCCTTATTTTGGGCCCAAAGGAAAATAAGACTAGGCCTTATTTTGGGCCCAAAGGAAAATAAGACTAGGCCTTATTTTGGGCCCAAAGGAAAATAAGACTAGGCCTTATTTTCCTTTGGGCCCAAAATAAGCACTAGGGCTTATTTTTGGTGGGATCTCCCCCCCCCTCCCCCCCAATATACGGGAGGCCCACTTTTTCTGTTTGCTCATGGACGGAATGAAGTAGGAGGTTGAAAGGTTAAAAGGTTTTCTCGGGAGATCTTTCTTGGAGTTTTGGTTGATGGGGAAAACCTGAGAGATAGCAGACTATGAAAGGAAGATTATACAGTGAAAGTGGAGCATGTTTACTATAGGCTTTTCCAATCCTCCTTGTTAATTTATTTAACAAATAAATGCAGAATGCAGCTGCGAGAGCAATCATGGGCTTCCCTAGGTATGCCCATGTTACACCAACACTCCGCAGTCTGCATTGGTTGCCGATCAGTTTCCGGTCACAATTCAAGGTGTTGGTTATGACCTATAAAGCCCTTTGTGGCATCGGACCAGAATATCTACGGGACCGCCTTCGGCCGCACGAATCCCAGCGGCCGGTTAGGTCCCACAGAGTTGGCCTTCTCCGAGTCCCGTCAACCAAACAATGTCGGTTGGTGGGACCCAGGGGAAGAGCCTTCAGTGTGGCGACCCTGACCCTCTGGAACCAGCTCCCCCCATAGATTAGAATTTCCCCCACCCTCTTTGCCTTTCGTAAACTCCTTAAAACCCACCTTTGTCGTCAGGCATGGGGGAACTGAGATATTCCTTTCCCCTCTCAGGCCTATACAATTTATGCATGGTATGTTTGTATGTATGTTTGGTTTTAATAAGGGTTTTTAGTCATTTTTAATATTAGATTTGTTTCATGTTGTTTTATTGTTGTTGTTAGCCGCCCCGAGTCTGCGGAGAGGGGCGCCATACAAATCTAATAAATAAATAGATAGATAGATAGATAGATAGATAGATAGATAGATAGATAGATAGATAGATAGATAGATAGATAAACAGACAGACAAACAAACAAACAAACAAACAAAGTACAGTCCTGGTTTTGATGTGAGAGGAACCTCAAATGAAATCATGGTCAAGGGATTGTATTTACCCATCTTTTGCTATTACTATAGTTTCTGTGGATGGGGAGATTCCATTTTAAGGCAGTTCTCCTTCCTCTTAAAAGAGGAAAGAGGGAGAGAAGGAAGGGAGGGAGGGAGGGAGGGAGGAAGATAAATAGTTGAATAAAGGCAGAATTAGCTACTTAATGCAAGGGAGGAAAAGGCATATTCTGAAGTACTGTAGCTTAATGCTTTGCCAAAAAGCTCATTCCTTATTGAAGAATAGGAAGGCTTGTTTTCTTTAGTTCAGTTGAAAGAAAATAGTTCCAGTCTATTTATTCCTAATTATCTCCACTTGGTTTCATCCTTGCTAATTTTACCTGGGGCTTTTATATGAGCAGGAAAAATTATAAGAAAGGAGAGGGGGGATGACTGATTTGTAAAAAGTTTAAACAGCCTGGGGCCACATTTCATACCCAAATCTTGAAGATTAGAAAAGCTCTATTCTGGATGAAAATCCACAAATGGTTACAAGAGATAATAGAAACAAAGATAGAATTCTTACCAGAATTGTTCTTATTGGGAATAATAAAAAAGCAATATAGTAAAGCTGAAAAATATATAATATTACATATTACAACTGCAGCCAGAATGATCTTCGCCCAATTATTGGAAAAATAGAGAAACCCCCTCAGAAAAAACAGTAATTAATAAAACATATAATTGTTCTGAAATGGAAAAATTGATGATGGAATTAAGGGCCCCAAAAGATTCTGAGTATCATGAAATATGGGCAAAATGGCACAGATGGAAATAAAAAGATCACAAAAGATATATAAAATTAGTAAAATAAAGAATATAAATATGTAAATATGAATGATTTGAATAGGGATTTTGTGATTGTATGAAGTAATACAAATATTATTGTAATTAATTAATATGCATATTGTAGGATTTAACGATATATTTGAAATACTGCAGAAATGCTGAATGTTTGCTGATATCACAATTTTTGTTGCTTTTGTTGTTTTTTGTCTGTCTTTTGTTGGTATCTATTTGTCTGTTTTAAAATATATTTGAAAACCAATAAAAAAAAATTCAAAAATAAAAGGCTCTATGTAATGAAAATAACTTGCATTCTTACTTTATTAACTCACATACCTGAATGATGATCTGGTGTCCGTATTTCACAGTTATCTCCATAAGTCCCAGCCTGGCACACACACAAGCACTCTGTTCCAGACAACACTGCTTTGGCATTGTTGGGGCACGGAGCACATTGGCATGGGTCAAACTGTGCTGCATACTCTGCAAGAGCTCTTCTGAGATTGCTACGCTTAGTTGCTGCACAGGGGATGTTCTTCACCAGCTCCAGAATGGAAGTCAGCTAATAAACAGAAAAGAATTCGTTTGTGTGGGGACTACAAATGTTCAATTAATAAGGCTCACCACTCCTATCCTCTTCATGTGGTGCAGCACTTGCTCCACTCACTAGGTGATGGTTGTGTTTTCGCTAAACTGGACCTCTCACAAGCTTACCAGCAGCTCCCGGTGGACCCTCAAACAGCGGACGCCCAGGCAATTATCCCACCTTTGTCGCCAGTGAAAAGTCGGAGGACCCCCATACAGTGTTCCCTCTAATTTTTTTGGGGGGTGGGCGGAAAAGTATAGTGTCTGAGCGGCAGTCCCTTCAGGACTGGGCGGCACAGATATAATAAATAAATAAATAAATAAATAAATAAATAAATAAATAAATAAATAAATAAATAAATAAATAAATAAATAAATAAATAAATAAATAAATAAATAAATAAATAAATAAATAAATAAATAAATAAATAAACAAACAAACAAACAAACAAACAAACAAACAAACAAACAAACAAACAAAAAACCCACCCTGTTTTGCCTCAGAGAATTTCAAAATAAAATACTGTACTGTGTGTCTATAACAGTGAGCTCATAATAGGGCAACTCTATCAATACCAAAATGCCACTTAAATAGTTGAGCTAGTTTCAAACTAGATTTTGATTTTCTTTCTCTCTTCCTTACTCCCATTCTTTTTCTTTCTCTTTTCCTTCCTCTCTTTTTTCTATCTGTTTCTCTTCCTCTCTTCCTCTCTCTCTCCTTCCCTCTCACTCTTTCCCTCTCGGCTTCTGGGCAGGTTTGGAAAACTCTGAGTTGATGATGATTTTTAAGTGAGCGATTGCTCACTGCTCAGCTTAGAGGGAACTATGCCCCCATGTTCAGAAGGAAACTTTATTGAGGAACAGCAAGGAGGAAGACAGCTTCAGAACAGCACAGGTTACAGTTATTGACATAGGATCTTAAATAGGCCCAGCTGGCTGAGGGAACAACCAATCAAATGTATTAACTTTTCCCGCCGAAACTGTAACTTAACCGGGTGGCAACAACCAATAGGGGCTTCTAATTAAACTCACCAATACAAACTATCTCTAGGCAAAACCCTACAGGGTGAGTTGCTGTGCAAGAACATAACAGTGGACATCAACAGAGCCATGAATCTTCCACTCTACCCCAGTTTTACTCTGCAGGCATCTGTTAACAGGCAAAGTCTGAACAATTCAAGGAGATTTGCCGGAAGGGAAGAGACTCTTGCATGATGACATCATACGAGGATCGCCCAGAAAGTAATGCACCACATTATTTTTCCTCAGCCTACAGTAAGGGTACGAGTGCAAAACTTTAGATATACATTATTTGAATTGTCAGGAGTGTGTGTGTGTAAATTTTGTGTTCCTTCAGACAGATAGCATAGCTCAGTGAACAGCTACCAAAATTTTTACTACCACACTGTGGGTGTAGCTTATGCGGGACGCCCTGCATTTTCTTTCAACATCTTGCAGTGCAAATTGGGTGCTCTGGGGTGGAGCTTTATTTTCGCCACGCCTCTGTGTGTCCCCCCATCTGGGCAGTAGCCCACCCCTGGTGTAGCTGCAGCAGTGTTTCAAAATGGCGTCTGTAAATGATGTACGTTACAAGCAGCGTGTCGTGATTGAATTTCTCACTGCGGAGAAAGAAACTGTTGGGAACATTCACAAATGTCTGTGTACAGTTTATGGAGAATCTGAAGTTTTATTTATTTATTTAGTCCAATACATAATACACATTGAAGAAAAGATATAAAAGTATAGGTGAACAAATTTGAAAGGAAGAAAAGATAAATGAGATAAGGGGGAGAAAATTGGACAGGGGACGAAAGGCACACTGGTGCACTTATGCACGCCCCTTACTGACCTCTAAGGAACCTGGAGAGGTCAATCATGGATAGTCTAAGGGAAAAATGTTGGGGGTTAGGGGTTGACACTACTGAGTCAGGTAATGAGTTCCATGCTTCGACAACTCGGTTGCTGAAGTCTTATTTTTTACAGTCAAGTTTGGAGCGGTTAATATTAAGTTTGAATCTGTTGCGTGCTCTTGTGTTGTTGCGGTTGAAGCTGAAGTAGTCATTGACAGGTAGAACGTATGATCTTAGATCGTGTTTTAGGCGTCGTAGTTCTAAGCTTTCAAGACCAAGGATAAATAGTCTGCTTTCGTAGGCTATTGACAGAAGTACAGTTAGTCGCTGGGCACAGAGGGTGAGTCCATTAGAAGAACAGAACAGAAGAAGAGAGAGTGAGGCCATTAGAACAAGGAGTGGTACCGACAGGGCATACACATCCTTTTGTCTCGCTGGCGGAAGGCCATAGAATGGGACAGAGATTACGTGGAAAAATAGAGAGTGTAGAAGAAACTTCATTCTTTCGTGTGTAAGTTTTATTGTGTTCAATAAATAATTGTTGGAGAAAAAAATGTGCTGCATTACTTTCTGGGCAACCCTCATACTTCAGTGACATATACTTGGGTCAGACCTCATCACACTAATAACTATATAAGGTTATAACATCATTACACAAAAGTCATTTTGTCATCATTTGCTGCAGAAATCATTACTGTTCTTTCTTATTTTTACAAGAACTTAGTTCTAATGATTGTGAAAAGTCAGTGCTGTTGCATTCCCTTATGGGACCATTGTTTTTTCTCACCAATGATTTTTTTGAAGCTGGTGCCCTCCAGATTTTTTTATTGATTGCTTTAGCAATCATTCAACATTACAAAAGATTTCTCAGAAGGAACTTATGACCTGGTTTCAAAGTTCCATTTAGTAAATATTCAAATTTTTATAAATGTCAGAAATAATTTCTTATTTCAATATCAAATGCTAATATTTCCTATCCATATATTGAATATCCATCTTTCAGTTTCATTGAGATTATATCGTATCATAGAAGTTTAGCAAGCTTTTTAAGTTCTGGGCATTCTTCACCTTGGAATTATCTGACTTTAAAGGACTCTTCGAAATGGACCTGGTTTTGAAGTTCTGATATCAACCCCACCAACAGTCATGTGACTGCATTTTGGCCCTAAATTCAGCAACTAGCATGAATTTACAACCATTTGCAGTGCCCCGTGGTCACATAACCACAATTTACAAGTTTTGTCAGAAATCAGTATTTCGAGTCTTCGGAGAGGGGCGGCATACAAATCTAATAAATTATTTATTGTTATTGTTGTTATTGTTGTTATTGTTGTTATTGTTGTTATTGTTGTTATTGTTGTTATTGTTGTTATTGTTGTTATTGTTATTGTTGTTGTTATTGTTGTTGTTATTGTTGTTATTGTTATTATTATTGTTGTTGTTGTTGTTATTATTATTATTATTATTATTATTTTTTTTTTGGATTGCTAGCAAAAAACAACCCATAGAAAACAATGACTTTGCTTAATAATCACAATATTCACTTAATGACTATGACAAAAAAGGTCATAACATCGGGAGGATCACGTGGTTATTAACTTTAAAACCATCACAACTTACAACCATAAATGCCAAGCTCAGTTATAGTTGTAACTCAACAACTACCTGTACAACTCTACCTGCATAGCAGGACAAATAATTATTAATAATAGAAACCATATTCCAAAACTTTTAGAAAGCATGAGATTGAAAAACACTCCCCAATGGACTTGAATGTTTCATTCATACTGCCAGTGAATATTGCTTAATATTTGGTCAGGGAGCCTTAACAAAATAAAACTGTATTTTCTATGTGCTTTATTACAAAGTTCAATGTTAACAAATCTCAGGGTTCTTTAATCTCATTTCTACATTTCTTCCCTTTCACTTTAAGTAATCCTATGCAGTTGATGCCCTTTCCTTACTCTGGATTTGCAATTCCAGCCATAAGAGATTGTGTTACTTCCATTATACTTAAAATGTCAAAATGAGTCTCAGAGTTTGATGCAATTTAAACCAGTGTTTCTCAACCTCGGCAACTCGAAGACATGTGGACTTCAACTCCTACAATTGCTCAGTCTAGCCTGGACCTTGAAACATAATCCAGTTAATGGTGAAGGCAGGTAACTGGCATTCCTCTTGCCAAAGCCAAATATTTTGTTGACCCTTTGGTAAATTGAAACAACCATATTTGACTATACAGTTGACTATGCTGGGTGGACATTCTGGGAGTTTTAGACCAGCACATCTGTAAGAGGTGTCAGATTATTGCCAGCTGGGATAAGCTAAAAATCAGCTTTGCACTATTGGCCTTTGTGCAGAAAATAGGAATGCAAATATCTAAAAATAAGTCTGCTACTACTTGAAAAAAAAATAGAGCTGCAAATCCCATTAAAAAAAATCTCCCAACCTAAGGATAATCAGAAATATATGGAATATAATACTTGGCATACTCTCCAACGGTATAATGTCCAGCAGGCACAGAGATTACAAGATACATTATTTCTAAACATACTGTGGCTCTATTAGATATTCAAATTAAAAGATTTGTCAGAAATAACTTCCTGGTTCAATGTCTAATGCTTACATTTCCTACCAATACATTTGCATGTCCTGCTTTCTGCTTTCATATCACAGAAGTTGGCAAGCTTTTTGAAGTTCTGGGAATTCCCCACCTTGCAATCTACCTACAATGTTGACTAATTATGTAACCTCTTGATTTCTAAAGCATCGTATTTGTATCTTTATTTGAAATGGTGAATGAACTTAATGGGGAGGGGAACAATAAATGCCCTAGCTATTGATCCACATCAAGCAGCAAAAAAAAAAAAAAATAGCAACCAAAGTTTGCAATGTAATGAATCTATGTTTTCCCTCTTCTGCCTTTCTCTTCAAATGTTTCCCTAACAGCAACTGCAGTGAAAGAAATGTAATTCTATATCTACTTACAGTGGGCTTGCATAAGTGCACCATAGTGCCTACTGTCCCTGTCCTACTGTCCTATTTTATTCTTTTATCATTAATTTCTTCTTATGTTATACAATCCTATACTTGTTTGACTAAATAAAAAATAATAAAATAAAATAAAATAAAATAAAATAAAATAATAAAATAATAAAATAATAAAATAATAAAACAATAAAATAATAAAATAATAAAATAAAATAAAATAAAATAATAAAATAAAAAATTCTTATTCTTATTCTTATTAATTAGATTTGTATGCCGCCCTTCTCTGAAGACTCAGGGCGGCTCACAGAATAGATACAAACATAGCATGTAGCACAAATCTAATAATTTAAAATGCAACTAAAAGTCTTGGTGTAATACGCAATCATACAGTCCAATCACACCATACATAACATTTATTGGTCAGAGGGGCAAGGTCTAAATGCCCCCAAGCCTGGCGATATAGATGAGTCTTGAGGCTCTTGCGGAAAGCGAGGAGGGTGGGGGCAGTGCAAATCTCTGGGGGGAGCTTTTTCCAGAGGGCTGGCGCCCCCACAGAGAAGGCTCTTCCCCTAGGCCCTGCCAAATGACATTGTCTGGTTGATGGGACCTGGAGATGGCCAACTATGTGGGACCTAACCGGCCACAGGGAGTTACCTGGCAGAAGGCAGTCCCATAAATAATCTGGTCCAATGCCATGTAGATTCCTAGAGAAGCTTCTCCCTGCCTTTTCCGCCCCTATTTCTTCCCAGAAGATTCCTAGAGAGGCCCCACGGAGGGTTCTTCCTGCCTTTTCCAGTTTTGTGCCTGCCTTGCTGACTTCAACCTTTGTGTATTGATTTCCCCCCCGCTTTGAAACTAAACCAGAGCAAAATGTATTTCACTTTGTGAAAGAAGAAGGACTGTGAATTGCCTCACAGCTGCAAGCTAAGTATCTCAGAACTGATAAGGGACTTGTACAAATTACCAGTTTGTTTGGAGACAAGTGCTCTTTGCTATACAAAAAGAGGGCTTAGTTTATGTGCATTTTCGGTATAAAGAACATTGTTTTGAATTTTCAAACGTGTGTGTGTCTGAAATTGTATCTGTGAATTTTCGGGAGGATTCTGCCAGCGAGCTCGTCAGAACACAAGGTAAAAGCTGTGAAGATCGTTAGCAGCTAGTTAGGGTTGGAAAAAATAAAAGCTACATTCAGATTATAAGATGCATCCAAATTATCAGCCTCTTTTAGGGAAGAAAAAGGTGCACCTTATACTCAAAAAATATGGTAAGTCTAAGTGCTATTGTTATCTAGTTTGGGTAATGAAACATCCTCAACCAAGTTCAGAGAGCAGCAAGTTCCCTTCATTTCAAACCCTGAGCTACAAATATTCTCTTTTATCTTTACCTCAAAGTCAATCACAGTTGGATTGTCCTTCAGCGATCCCAACCAATCAGTAAAGACGGTGTGCTCAGGAAAAGCTCCTTTCCTTTCCCAGGCAAGAGCTGCAGAAAACTGGGATCTTCCACCTCTGATGAAGGATATGGACTTCTCTGAGGATTGCAGAAATGAACCTGGGAGACAGATTTAAGGCCTGTGATTAGAGCAGCAACACAAGCAGGTAGGTTCGTAGCAACCATCAGAAGTCAAAACAGAAAATATTTTGTCAAAGACTCTTGGAAACCAGGAAGAATTAAAGTAAAGCGTCTTCACCTAATAATGCCCTTTGCTGCATTTTTGGATTGGATTTATCCACTGGTGCACCAAAAAAGGCAGGATGTAATATGCCATCAAGCTTTTCGACAGCCATATCAACACTGAAACCACAGCTTTGGCATCACTAAAACCTATTAATAAAGCTGTACGTATTCAACAGCCTCCTTTGCAGAATTTAACAGATGGCCCCCAAATAAACATCCCTCTCTCCCTTTTCACAACAAGTTTCTAGCCCTCAAGCATTTTGAAAGCGGAGTATGAGCATTAGAAACTGGGGAACCAGTTTCTATCTTTAGTAAATCTCGTATTTTGGACTCCCATAGGAATTCGTTAAAATTTCCATAATGTTTGCAGATCATGGAATAGAGCTTTTTCATTTTGCATTACTTGCAGTTTGCTTCTGAGCTTCATTTATTAGATATCTGAGAAAGAAATACAGTGTTCCCTCGATTTTCGCGGGTTCGTCTAAACCACAGTTTTTCAAAAATATTAATTAAAAAATACTACGTGGTTTTTTCCCCTAGACCACGGTTTTTCCTGCCCGATGACGTCATATGTCATGGCCAAACTTTCGTCTGCCTTTAATAAATATTTTTTTAAATAAACTTTGATAAATAAACATGGTGAGTAATAATCTAAAGGATTGCTAAGGGAATGGGAAATTGTAATTTAGGGGTTTAAAATGTTAAGGGAAGGCTTGGGATACTGTTCATAGCCAAAAATAGTGTATTTACTTCCACATCTCTACTTTGTGGAAATTCAACTTTCGCGGGCAGTCTCGGAACGCATCCCCCGCAAAAATTGAGGGAATACTGTATAGCTTTTTTTTAAAAGATGTGTGACGCGTGTATAAAACAAACAAATCCTTGAATGCTCCACTGTGGTCAACATTTTTTTAAACCCTAAGCATAGCTGGCTGGAGAATTCTGGGAGTTGAAGTCCACAAGTCTAAAAGTTGCCAAATTTGGGGTCTCCTGACTTAGAGAGTGCTGGTAAAGCACTATTGCTAGTTTTAGATATCTCTCCCTGAAGGATAACAGAAAATTATAGATCAGATTAACAGAGTTGGAAGGGAGCTTGCAGGTCATCTAGTCCAGCCCGCTGCCCAAGCAGGAGACCCTTATATCTGTCTCTGCCTAGAATCGAACTCACGATCTCTTATAATTTTTAATTGGACAGAAATTGTAAACCTAGGTTCCCAAAGGGTCACATTTTCTTTGATAATAATCACCTTCATGGCGAGCAACCATTCTGCTATTTGTACAGGTTGTTCTCACTTTTCTCTTTTTAAAACCGAAGATACGCCTGGTTGTTTCAGTCCGGATGCACTCTTGTGATTCTGCCTGTGTTAAACCTTAAGAAATGAAAATTATTTCCAGAATATTTTTGCATTTAAAAAATGAGTATTCGTGCTTTCCTCCTCCTCCTCCTCCTCCTCCTCCTCCTCCTCCTCCTCCTCCTCCTCCTCCTCCTCCTCCTCCTCTTACTCCTCTTCCTCCTCCTCCTCCCCTTTTCAGTGGTTCCCAAACTTGGCAACTTTAAGACTTGTGGACTTCAACTCCCAGAATTCTCCAGCCAGCATAGCATGGCATGGCATAGCTGGCTGGAGAATTCTGGGAGTTGAAGTCCACAAGTCTTAAAGTTGCCAAGTTTGGGAACCACTGAAATAATATGCATTTGACATATATGCAGTGAAGGCCTGCTGACCCCACCGGGGTGGGGGGCGCACTTGGGGTTGTATGTTTATGCACTATTTATTGAATACTTAATAGTTTTTTATTGTCCTTCCTTCTCTAGTACCTTAGTATGTTCCTTAATGACTTTTAAAATAGGAAATAATTAAATAGTATGTTTTTACCCATAAATGCTTGAATCATTTTAATCATTATCTAGAACTGAACTTTTAAAGCAATTAAAGAAAATTGAGCTACTTGCCTAATCTGTTATCATACTGAACCTTGTGGGTTCAGTACAAAACCTTAAAATGTTACTGTGCTCCTCAACAAATAATGCTGTCTATTATTTGTCCTTTTTGTGGCTATTCAAATAATGTGACAATCAACTGAAAAAGAGTCCAAGCACCTATTTGAAAACTTATCTTGAACACTCCCACCCAGTCACATGACCTTTAAGCCACCCCCTGGTCACATGATTGTCAAGCCACTCCCACCTGGTTACATGGCCGGCAAGATATACCCATACAATAAGCCACACTCACAGTGTGGTAGTAAAAACCTGCAGCCCTTCACTGCATATAAAGAAGTGAGACTGAAAAATTAAAATGGCCATTCAATTTACAATAGGAAAAGCTGTAGACCCAAAGGACATATTCTTCTTAATTATATCTGTACATGCAGCCTTTTTTTTTTTTTTTTAAATGAGGCTGTTTTACTTTTTCTGCTTTGGTTGGATATTATTCTTCCAGTTTCCCATTTCTTATATAAGCCTGCTAAAGCAACTTTTAATAGAATTATTATTTTGGGTTTAATTAGTTGTTTGTCAGTTGCTGCAAATGGTGCACATTTGTTTTAATAAATTTTACACTGTATACACTGTGTATATTTTTAATGATGAAAAAGTAGGATGCATCATTTTATTCTTAGTGGTACATTAATAAGTACCATCTTGTGCCGTTTGCTCTTCATCTGGAGGCAGTGATTATTTTAATATACTAAAGGACAATAAAATAACCAAGAAATGGAGAACATTTCCTTCTGTTTATTTCTGCTCATCAGTTGGGTTGTAAATAATTTTGCCACCAGTTTGAGCACATGTTTGTGATGCTTCTGCACATGTGCAAAAGCGTCCTGGGTAGGTGGGTGGAATCTCCCATTGTCGGTGCTCCTGGTTCTAAGAACCAGTCCGAACTGGGAACAACCCACCAATCCTCTCAGAATAACAGTGTTGGAAGGGACCATAAAGGTCTTCTAGTTGAACCTTCTGCTCGCTAAAAATGACCTATGGAAAGGAAAGAATGAATTATAATGCTGCACAATGAAAGGATAAAATAACTTTTCCATTCCCAATATAGTTACTGGCCCAGTAATGGCTCCCCATCTTCTTCTGCTGAGGTTCATATACCTGAATTTCTCAGCTCTTCAGCGCTGTACTGATAAAGGAGGTCGTATTTGCCTCCCAGTGACCCAGAGGAATAGTAATGTGTGCCAAAATGGTCAAAGATCCAGCTGTAAAGGGGATAGTTGTATTCCAGGGGCAAGTTATTAAGCGCCTCTAAGAACACCTTAGACAGCTGCAAGTCTGATTCCTTCATTGTGAAGTTGGATACCGCGATGACTTTATGGATCCTAATAAAGTTGGACTCCTAAAAATGAAGAAGAGAAAACGTGCATGTGACTCCGGTTGATAATTAAAATGTCTTTTCCTAGATCGATTATATGCAATGATCGGCAATGATTATGGTTTTATCGAACCAAAATTGGAATCGCTTTATCACTTGTTACAGCCAAACAAAATAAAATAAATAGCCTCACCCATTTTTTTTTTTAATGAGTTTGTTAATGAAACTGAATTTAAACATGCCTGGGATAAACATATATCCATCCTAAGATAAAATACAAAAAATAGTATAAGGGCAGACTAGATGGACCATGAGGTCTTTTTCTGCCATCAGTCTTCTATATTTCTAAAAATCTTGTCAGCAATTCGTCCCACACCTGCAAGAAGGATACTGCAATAACTCCATTCCCACCCTACTTTGCGGCTAGCCAGTCACGATATTTGCCAGTTCTCCAAACTACTCAAAATTTCTGCTACTGGTTCTCCAGAACCTGCTGAATTCCACCCCTGCTGTGCTTCCACCTGTGACATCATTGCTACCTTTGAAAAGTGTTCGGAAACTTCAGATTGTGTAGAATGCAGCTGTGAGAGCTATCATGGGCTTTCCCAAATACGCCCATTCACACCAACAATCCGCAGTCTGCATTGGTTGCCGATCAGTTTCTGGTCACAATTCAAAGTGTTGGTTATGACCTATAAAGCCCTTCACGGCACCGGACCAGAATATCTCCAGGACCGCCTTCTGCCACATGAATCCCAGCGACCAGTTAGGTCCCACAGAGTTGGCCTTCTCCGGGTCCCGTCAACTAAACAGTGTCATTTGGTGGGACCCAGGGGAAGAGCCTTCTCTGTGGCAGCCCCGACCCTTTGGAACCAACTCCCCCCAGATATCAGAGTTGCCCCCACCCTCCTTGCCTTTTGCAAGCTCCTTAAAATCCACCTCTGTCATCAGGCATGGGGGAATTGAGACTTTCCCTCCCCCTAGGCTTATAAAATTTATGCATGGTATGTCAGTATGTATGATTGGTTTCTAAATTGGAGTTTTTAAATTAACTTAAATATTAGATTTGTTTACATTGTATTATTATTGCTGTTAGCCGCCCCGAGTCTGCAGAGAGGGGCGGCATACAAATCTGATTAATAAATAAATAATAAATAAAATATACTACTTGAAGCCTTTTGGTATGAAATAAAATAAATAAATAAATAAAATGGCCCTCCAAGCTAGAGAAAAATTACCAGTTCCCTTTTAAATTTTCTGCTTTATTTAATGGTAGATTTTAAGTAATATTTGTGCATGGACATTCAGGTCCTCTCGTATAACTTATGTAGGTTTTTATTAACACTTACTCAATTTGCAATTCTAGGAGATACTCCTGCATGAAATATGGATGTTATTATTATTGTTGTTAACAATCTCTGCAGTAATAAAAGCAGTTCTTATAACTGAAAATTGTACTAGAAATCATGCCCGTATTTGCATTCCTTGAAAAATAGAATACAGTGGTACCTCTACTTAAGAACTTAATTCGTTCTGTGACCAGGTTCTTAAGTAGAAAAGTTTGTAAATAGAAGCAATTTTCCCCATAGGAATCAATGTAAAAGCAAATAATGCGTGCAAACCCATTAGGAAAGAAATAAAAGCTTGGAATTTGGGTGGGAGGAGGAGGACAGTTGCTTCATTTTTAAAACAGAAATGAATAACCTGGACAAGAAAAAAATAATGATTATTTCCCCCCACTCTGTCAAGCAAACCGAACAGCCTTTTCTTGCAATTTAAAATAAATCAGCATTGACATTTCGGGCATGCAATAACATTTGCCACTCACGCCCAACAGAGAAGGCAATTCAGTGCAGAAATGTTTCCTGTGTGAGCAGGCTAATGAACAAGTGACTTTTCCTGGTCTCTCAATTATTGGCTTCTGCAGATGGCATCAAAGCTAGAATGCCAACAGCAATACCTTTCTCTTTGAAGCTTGTATTGCTTCCTTGAAGGAGGAAGAGGATGTGACTCGAACTTTTGTCTTCTTGGAGAAGAAGAATGGGACTCCTGATCGACCTTGGTGAGAGCCAGAGGAAGATCTACTGTCAGTAGTATAGCTTCCAAAGGGAATTAAATCATTGTAATATTCTGAAACCACATCATCTTCTTCATTCACTACCTGTGGAGAGATATAAATGCAGAAAACTGGTTTGACAAAGGACTGAATCTTACTTCTTAAAGGGCAATGACAAGAATGAATACTAGTCCCCATAGCTGGAATTTCTAATCCCCACAACTGTTTTTCCCCCCCAGTGTCTTTTGTGGAGAAATTTAGCTTTGGTCTTAAGGAAGAGGTGAGAAATGTGGAGTGGTTAGAACAAAGTGGTTAGGACCTTGAAGGTCATCTAGTCCAACTCCCTCCTTAAGCAAGAGACCCTATACCAGTGATGGCGAACCTTTTTTTCCTTGGGTGCCAATAGAGCATGGGCACATGCTATCACACATGCGCAAGTGCCCACACCCATAATTCAATGCAGAGGCCAAAAACAACTTTCTCTGCCCCCCCAGAGGCCCTCTGGTGGCTGAAAACGGCCTGTTTCCCAACTTCTGGTGGGCCCAGTAGGCTTGTGTTTCATCCTCCCCAGGCTCCAAAGGCTTCCTTGGAGCTGGGGGAGGATAAAAACGCCCTCCACCATCCCCCTGGAGGCTCTCTGGGAGCCAAAAATGCCCTCCCAGAGTTATGTGCGAGCCAAAAATCAGCTGGCTGGCACACATATGCACGTTGGAGCTGAGCTAGGGCAATGGCTCGCATGCCAGCAGATATGGCTCCGCGTGCCATTTCAATGGCTTGCGTGCCAGCAGATATGGCTCGCGTGCCAGCAGATATGGCTCCACGTGCCATTTCAGACAAACGGCTGTCCAGTTTCTTCTTCAAAGCCTCCATTGAATGGACACCCAGAGCATCTGAAGGGAAGCCATTCAGATGTTGAAGACTACCCAATTGTGAAAAATTATGAAGTGTGAGGAGACACAGAACAAGATCCATTTTGAAGTGTGAGGAGACACAGAACAAGGCCCATCTTGACCTTGTTGCCCTTGAAAGGAACAGTGATGGTTTTTGACACACCACAACAATAAATTAGCAGTAAATATAAATGTCAATTTCTTGATCTGGCCTGCCTCAAAGAGCTGCCATTTTTCCTTACCTGCTTGCCTGCACTCTGCTTAAGCTGAGGCGGAGTATGCCATGATTGTAATCTCCTTTCTCTAGTTCCATTTTCTCTCTCTCCTTGTGGACAACCCATTCCTTTTTTTCTATTCTGTTTTCCAGAACCTCCCGAGGGCAGATCTCTCTTGTTGAATGTCCCTCACCCATCATCTTTGAAAATAAGGGGAGCCATACAAAGTGAGATGAAGACCTACCATCCTAACATTTGGAAGTTGTCTGTAGCTATTTGGATGCACACAGAAGAGCAAGAGAGAGGGGAAAAAAGACTTCTTGGGCAAGAATTTGCTGTTCTAAATTTAATAACGGACAAAAGATATCTGAAAATGCCATCCGAGTTTGCTAAGTTTATATGGTCGATGCAAATTAAAAACAAGCAGAGTTTCTATTGCACCATCACAGCTACTCTTTTGACTAGGTCCTACAGATCAGTAGCGTGTTCCTATGCCATCGTACCAGTAGCGAAAATGGAACTGTGCACTCAGCTCCGCATCTTTGGCATGTGTGTGCGCCCGTCCAAGTAAGATTTTGCTTCTGGGTATGTGCAGGAAACAAAATGCTATGAGGGAAGACGTACATGTGAGAGATTTTGATGATTTTTTTTGCTTCTGCGCATGCGCAGAAGCAAAAAAACCCACCGAAATCTTGCACGCACACACATTTCCTCATGAGATTTTGCTTTCTGCACATGCACAGAAGCAAAATCTCATGAGGAAATGTGCACGAATGCATGCACATCAGAGATGTGGAGTTGCATGCATGCGCAGAAGCAAAAATATAATGTGACATGCATGCGCACACACCGGTGAGGAGCGGGAGCAGCGGGAGCGGCAACCCCCAACTGCTCCAGTTGCTCATTGACTTTTTTTGATCAGATCCCGCAGAGGCTCCTAGCATTCATATTGTAAAGCATTTGTATATATAAATATAATGCCGCCGGCGACTCACCGCTGGCGAGGGTTGCGGCGTGGGCCGGGGAAGGAGGCTGCCATGTTGGGGCGGAGCCTGCGGCCCCCACGTCATCCCCGGGGGCCGCAGCGCGTCGTTTGGGTGCGTGGTCACCCAGTGAACCGGGCAGGAGGGAGGCAGCCCTATAAAAGGGGCTGCCTCGTGGCGCAGTGCCTCCTGCCCGCCGGCGCTGGACATCTCTTGCTCCCGAGCTCGCCGCAGGCTGGATCAGCGAGGAACGAGCAGCGCGCTTTTCTCCCCGATGGGAGGACTGGGGTGGACGGTTTGTAAGCCCCCGGGATCGATGGCGATCGCCGGGGGCGGCCCTGGTCTACGGGGGTGGGGGTGCGGCGGCGCCCAGCGCCCGTGCACGGGCCGTTCGTGGCGACGCCGCTTCTCCTTTGTTCGTTGCCGGCAGCGCGCAGGACGGCGCCGGCCGGAAAATTGCAGGATTCGCCGGCGGCTTGCTTGGGAAAGGGAGGAGGGGGTCAGATGGCTGCTGTGCCGGCGCCCCTCCTCCCCCCCACCCCCGCGGCATTGTGTAAATGGCGGCAGGGCGCGCGGGGCGTCGACGGCTTGCCGGCCGGGTTTGCCCGGCCGGTGTGCCGCCGGGTGGTTGCTCTGACACCAGAGCATGGGAACATTGTCTCCAAAGGCTCCTTCATTTTATGAAGGGAATGATAATGAATTTGTTGATCTTCTCTAGCATGAAGCTAGAAACTTATGGCAAAAGCAATATGATTGCAAGATGATACATATTTATGGAGAGATGATTTAATTAAGTTAACATAAAGCATGCAAATATAGCTTGTCACACAAACCACAAGCAATGGCCATTCGTTCCATAATTAAACTGCCATAAACATGAGATGTAAACTTAGAGCTATACTTCCCTTATCTTACTATAGTTTGTAGAAATTTTGATCTATTTTTTATTTTATTTTAATTATTTATTTATTTGTCAAACATGTATAAGATAGTAGTTTGTATAAACATAACAAGTAATGATAAAATAAAGGACAATAGGACAGTGCTAGTAGGCCCGATAGTGCGCTTATGTATGCCCCTTACAGACATTTTAGAAACAGGGAGAGGTCAACTATAGACAATCTAAGGTTAAAGTTTTTGGGTTTTGGGGAAGAAACCCCAGAGTCAGGTAGTGCATTTCAGGCATCGATCACTCGACTGCTGCAGTCGTATTTTCTGCAGTTGAGTTTAGAGCAGTTTACATTTAGTTGACTCTATTCCATGCTCGTGTATTGCTGTGGTTGAAGGTGATTCCAAAGCCATTCGTCTGAATTAAGCTGTTTCTGGATATATCTTTAGCGTAAAGCCTTTCACCAGTGATCTGGCACTATCACTATTCTCATTGGCATAAAGGCTGTACTAATACATCTATTTTATTTCTTTATTATTAACAAGAATTGGGCATAACCCAACAATCAAGTGCTGACCATACATGAGCAGGGACCGATTCTGTCCTGGATTCTATCCAATAACCTGACTCATTTGGTGCAAAGAATTCGGTGAGATCATTTGTCCCAATTTTCTCCCTTGGGAAACTTTCTTCAGACCGGATTCAAAGTTCTGTATATCCATGATAACATTAGAGGATTTTCTTGGAGTCAGTCTTGCTCATTCAACTAAGATCAGCGATAGGCCATTCCAGACCTTCAGGGATCAAGTGGTCCACTGGTCTACCACAGAGCAACCATTGTGCCTCTGATAGTTTTCATCCTTCAAGTATTTATGAACTATACATGCTGGTTAGGAATGCTGTAATACAGCAACATCTGGAAAGAACAAAAATATGGATAGGTCCTACATCCCTTTCCTATTTTATAAAACTCCTCTCCAACTTGAAATTTTTTTAAAAAAAAATGATTACTGCCTAAATCCATTCTGAAATGGTCACTTTTCCCATATGAATTACCACATAGGTTCTATTGTTGAGAAATGCATTGTAATATTGCTTGGTTTTCTAGCAACGACGATTAAAAGTAGAAGTAGTCGGTGCATAGGTTCATGGGGACACAATCTGAAGTTAGTTGGGGGAAAGATCAATGGCAACATGAGAAAGTATTATTTTACTGAAAGAGTAGTAGATCCTTGGAACAAACTTCCAGCAGACGTGGTTGGTAAATCCACAGTAACCGAATTTAAACATGCCTGGGATAAACATATATCCATTGTAAGATAAAATACAGGAAATAGTAACAGGGCAGACTAGATGGACCATGGGGTCTTTTTCTGCCGTCAGTCTTCTATGTTTCTATGTTTCTATAAGCTGTACTTAAATTCTTAACTATTAAAGAATTAGCAGATAAACTAAATTTCTAAGCCAATCAGTGGTCTTGTGACAATTGAATAAAGTTCTACTATAAGATTTATTCCATCTTTCTGCTGCTGCGACAGAGAAGACTTCTTAGAACATAACTTGGATTACAGTTCAAAAAATGGACAGAACTGTACTCCAATAGAACTATAAAGCATGATATTGGGAAACACTGGAGAAGATTAATTTAAGCAGAAGTGACTCAGAACTCAAGGCATGAAGTCCATGACTTACAACCGTTCATTTAATGCCTGTTTGAAGTTACAATGATGCTTAAAAAGTGGTGTATGGATCGTCCCCACACTTAAATCCATTGCAGAGTACACCGTGATCATTTGATCAAATTTTGGGTCCTTGGCAACGACAAAACATTTATGCTGGTTGCCGCATCCTGGGGTCATGTGATCACCATTTATGACCTACCCTTGACATTCTAACTAACAAAGTAAAGGTAGACAGCCAGATTCACTTAAGAACTCTGGCCAAAAGAAGTTGTACAATCAAATAAAACTCACTTAGCAGCAGAAGATCCAGCCTCACTTGTAGTCAGCTATATCGAAGTGGGGGTGTTAGGAGGTTAACATTAATACTATGGTTATAATGATTAAGTTAGGTTGGTCTAGCTAATGCATGCGCTAACGGTAAAGGAGGCATTTTCAGGGGCCTTTGCTTCCCTGCATAAAATTCTCGCTACTATTCTATTCCCTGGGGGAACGAGCAGGGCCACGGAGCTTATTGGCTCGTCTCCCAGACAATTTAAGGCTGAAGAAGAGTGTGGTGACTGCCTGAGGGGAATACAGGAACATGGGGCTGCGACGGTGGCACAGCTGGTTCAGCGGCAGGGAAGCGAGACAGCAACAGAAGGCCCGGTTTGTTAGCAGGGAGTATGTGCGCATGGGCAGGCTGGTTGGCAGCCACATGGCTTGGGCGGGGGCACAGGGTACCCAGAATGGTGGGCGGCGCCATCGCTCAAGCAAAGGAGTGCAGGTGGGGACCACACGGTTACACGCCCTCGTGTATGGGCAACAAGGGGGGGCTTAGCTCTCCTAACAAAAGACCCGGTGGCTAACTATTTGAGGACACGGGGAATGATCAAGGGATGGTCCTGGGAAAGGACGCAGATGGGGGAGAAATTAGTAAGCCGCTATACATTACCCAGTTTCAGGGGCAGCGGCATTGGGGGAGACCCAGCTTCTCACCCAGCGAGGCAAGGCCGTTTCACTCGACAGCCAAATCTATGGCCTTTGGGACACGAAGGTATGCCAGGAGCTGTCCTGGTCGCACAGTAGTGGATCATGTACGGTTCCCTGGGCCAGGAAATCGATGTTACATTGGGGGCTGTGGCAACCGCGTCGGTTGTACTCGGAGTCTCCAGTAACGCAGATGGTGGATTGATCACCGGCCAGGCGTATCTAACAGGACAGAGGCCTGGGTGTGAGGGACCCAGTCCAGGTACAGTGAGGAAGCCAGGGAATGGTTCCCTTTGTACCGTAAGACGGGCCTCCACTGAGCAAATAGCGGTTGGGGGCCGTTACAGGAGCATTGGCAGGATATCGGGTGGTATTCCCTCAACAGTACTGATTGCGGTTTTCAGCAAGTTCTCCGCACAGTAATGAATACGGTGGCGGTTCAAAGTCAGTGGGTTTTCGTGGCGTTGATTCAAGCACCCGAGTACAAGCGTTTTTGTTTTTGTTTTTTTTGTTTTTTGGGAGCGGGTGGATAACACTGTCTTGTTATTCTTATCGTTTCTCTAGGTCCTGGCCCTGCTCCACCGTGTTACGCGCTAAGTGCGAAGGAGCCGCCCTTTCCTTTGCCCACAGTGGCAAACTGCGGCCACTGCGTGGCATGTCGGCTGGATGTACAGCTGCAACATTATCTTCAGGAATGTGGAGGTTGCTGAGTCACTGGGGCTTCAGTGGAAGGGGCTTGAGCTCGGAGGTCTCCGTTGAGACGGGCCTCTCCCGTTTGGAAAGTTGGGAGCTATGAGGGGCCGGACCCAGATTGTTTGGTGTTGCACACTGGTGGCAACCACCTGTTGCTGGTGAATTGGGAAAGGTGGCCTGACACACGCGTGTGTACCATATATTGCCACGGAGGTGCTGGAGGTATGCCAAGAGCCCAAGGCGGTGGAGGATGCCAGGTAGAGAGTTAACAGGGCAGCGAAGGAATGGGTACTCCAGACGGGGGGGTGGAGTGTTAGGTCACCCCAACATCAGAGCATCCCAGCTAGCTTTATTCAGAAGGGACAGGGTACATTTGACAGACGAGGGGAATGACAAATTCATAACGGACCTGCAGAGGTGCCTGCACATTCATGTGCAGGGGGGGGGGGAGCAGGGGGAATAAATTTATAATTTCACCCCCTGCTGTGGCCGAAAGGGGGCGGAAATGGGCGTAAGCAGCAACTGTGTGATCTCCTTTAGGGGCATCTCTACTGAGGTGAGGGGCGATCTCCTTCTCGGAGTACAGGGCTCGACCGGCTTGGGTTCGGGGAGGGGGTCGCTCCTGTGGCTCGCTGCCTGTGGCGTATCAGAGACCAGTGGCGAGCCATCCCACACGCCGTGGGGGCGTGTCATTGGGCAGGGGGCAGGTGTAATTTTACCTGACCCTGCACCCGGGCAAGGAGCTTTCGCCCTAGAGTTGCTCAAGTGAGTTTGTTGCAAAGTTAACTCCGCCCCCATTTGATTTATGCACCTTTGCAGGTCACGTGGTTAATTGGCTAAATAGTTAATTTGAATTTGTTTAATAAAAGTGACCCTATTTATACCCACACCTTTGTGTCCGACTGTTACTCCGCCTGCGCCGCAATGCCGCCGGCGACTCACCGCTGGCGAGGGTTGCGGCGTGGGCCGGGGAAGGAGGCCGCCATGTTGGGGCGGAGCCTGCGGCCCCCACGTCATCCCCGGGGGCCGCAGCGCGTCGTTTGGGTGCGTGGTCACCCAGTGAACCGGGCAGGAGGGAGGCAGCCCTATAAAAGGGGCTGCCTCGTGGCGCAGTGCCTCCTGCCCGCCGGCGCTGGACACCCGCCCACCCTCCCTCTGTTACAGGGTGCATATGATGGGTCGCCCTCGGTGGGGCCGAGTAGGAATTTTTTGCAGTCACAAGGAATTGGCCGAATTGTGGCTGTTTTTTCGCCTACTCCACTCTGTGCGTGGGAGTGTGTGGTTAGGGGGTGGTCTAACCAACTAGCGCCCCCCCCTCAAGGTCACTGGGGGGGGGACGGCCGGAAAGGGGGCGGAAATGGGCGTAAGCAGCAACTGTGTGATCTCCTTTAGGGGCACCTCTACTGAGGTGAGGGGCGATCTCCTTCTCGGAGTACAGGGCTCGACCGGCTTGGGTTCGGGGAGGGGGTCGCTCCTGTGGCTCGCTGCCTGTGGCGTATCAGAGACCAGTGGCGAGCCATCCCACACGCCGTGGGGGCGTGTCATTGGGCAGGGGGCAGGTGTAATTTTACCTGACCCTGCACCCGGGCAAGGAGCTTTCGCCCTAGAGTTGCTCAAGTGAGTTTGTTGCAAAGTTAACTCCGCCCCCATTTGATTTATGCACCTTTGCAGGTCACGTGGTTAATTGGCTAAATAGTTAATTTGAATTTGTTTAATAAAAGTGACCCTATTTATACCCACACCTTTGTGTCCGACTGTTACTCCGCCTGCGCCGCAACTTGTTGATGAGTAAAACCTGCTTAATGTCTTTTGATAGTTACCTGGAAGAAAACAGACTCTAAGTTTTCAGGAAGTCGATACGTTTTCCTCAAGTCATTGGTCTTCACAAGTCTGCAGGTGCCTCCATTAAAAGTGTTACGGAGAACTTCACCTCGACGCATTCCTGCCAGAATATGGTATCTAAGGGGAAAACAATAGGAATTTTGCATCCAGTCATGGATGGATCAGTTCCTTAATTATTCATAGTAGGAGTGGGGTTTCTATTCAAGCTGGTGTTTTACTGAAGAATAAATAAAGCTGCATCCTTATATGGTAGCAGGGCATACAGGCCAAAGGCTGATTCATAAAATTCATCAATAACTTAAATTATTATTGGTGACCTCCAGATATTTGGATTACAGTAATACCTCGTCTTACGAACCTAATGAGTTCCCGGGGGAGGTTGGTAAGGCGAAAAGTTTGTAAGACGAAACATTGTTTCCCATTGGAAACAATGTAAAATGAATTAATGCATGCAATGAAAAAACCCTGCAAAACCCCGCCACCACCCGGCTGTCACCTTTTGAAACAGCCGGGCGCTTCTCAGCATTCTCCCACTGCTGAACCCGGAAGTTCGGCAAAAGTTCGGGTTCGGGTGGCCGCCGAGAAGCCCCGCCGCCCAGCTGTCACCTTTTGAAACAGACGGGGGGCTTCTCGGCGGCCTCTCGAACGCCGAACCCGGAAGTTCGGGTTTGGCGTTCGGGTTCAGGAGGACACTGAGAAGCCCCTCGGCTGTTTCAAAAGGTGACAGCCGGGCGGTGGGGCTTCTCGGTGGCATCCCGAACCCGAACTTTTGCTGAACTTCCGGGTTCGGCATTTGGGAGGCCACCGAGAAGCCCCGCCGTCCGGCTGTCGTCTTTTGAAAAAGCCGGGGGGCTTCTCCGCGGCCTCCTGAACGCTGAACCCGGAAGTTTGGGTTTCACGTTTGGGTTCAGGAGGACGCTGAGAAGCCCCCCGGCTGTTTCAAAAAGCGACAGCAAGGCGGCGGGGCTTCTCGGCGGCGGCGGCAGCGGGTTCATAAGATGGAAAAAGTTCGTAAGACGAGGCAAAATGTTTTCGAACCCCGGGTTCGTATCTTGGGTTGTTCGTATGGCGAGGGGTTCGTATCATGAGGTACCACTGTATTTGGTAAGTAAAATGAGGACCCGGATTGTTGGGGGCAATATGCTGACTCTGTAAAGTGCTTAGTGCTTATTTATTTATTTATTTATTTATTTATTTATTTATTTATTTATTTATTTATTTATTTATTATTTAATTTAATTTAATTTGTATGCCACTCACTCCAAACGGACTCTGAGAGGCTAACAACAGGTATAAATACAATATAAGTTTTAAAAAAAATTAAAAACATCACTAAAATCACATGTATTATAAAACCTTACTTGCAACAATCAGTCTTAATTACAGGCCTGCCAGAAAAGCCAGGTTTAAACAGCTTTCTGGAAAACCGGTAGGGAAGTGATAATGCAATTCTCTGGGGGCAGTTGATTCTAAAGGTTCGGGGCAGCCCCAGAGAAGGCTCTTCCCCGAGGTCCCGCCCACCAACATTTGGTACTTGGAGAAGGCTGACTGTGGGCCCTTAATGGCCACAAATAGGTATGAGGATATATAAGATAAGGATATATAAGGGTAGATGAGGTATGAGGATATATTATTATTATTATTATTATTATTATTATTATTATTATTATTATTATTAATTAGATTTGTATGCCACCCTTCTCCGAAGACTTGGAGCGGCTCACAACATGCAATATACAGAGCAATATACATCCAATATTAAAAACACTATTTAATGAGGTATAAGGTATATAAGTCTGAGTGCTATTGCTATACCTAGCTGTACTTGCCCCATTGCCAGGGCTGATGGGAGCTGTAGTCCAAAAGGCATCAGGTTTGATAAAGCTAGACTAGATTGTCATTTTTTCCATGTTCTTATCTTTCAAAGTTCTTCTCTGAATGTCCGTCTGCAACCTCTCTTCTTCCCTTCTAATATAACTGGTTCTAAATGAGCATCTTAACATATGACCATAGAACAAATGTAATGTTTATGACCATGAATGGATATGGAGAAAGCCCACATGAGATCAGAAAATCATGGAGCAGTATAATGAATGATCTCTATTTAAACTAGGGTTAGTTGTGTTTCCTTTCCTTTTCCATAGCACATGCATTTAATTCCTTTGAATTATTGCTTCTTATTCCTGTTTCTCTTGAGCACTTTAATTAAATATGGCTTACCCGTAGCCCATTAGGTCCACACCAGGAATGCTCTCGTGTTTTCTAGCACAGACGGGTCGCACGTGTCGACAATTCCTTTCATCTGAATTGTCCTCACAATCATTTTCTCCATTGCACTTTAACTTCTGGCTAATGCACCGACCTTTTGCCAACAAAAGAAGAAAAAGAATTAGTTAGAAGCCATTTTTTTTTAAAAAAAGAAAAGCATAGGAATGAATGATTCCACGAAGGCTTCCATTGTGTGTGTGTATGTGTGTGTAACATATTTTTTGCTGATAATGAAAAGGAAGGGAGACGACTATATATCTACTTCAGGCTTATTTGCCTTCATCAAATAGCCACACCCTTATTGGGATTTGAACCTGGGGCTCTGCCTTGTAAGGCAGTACCTTAACATCTAGGCCAGTGATTTTCAACCTTTTTTGAGCACATTTTTTACATTTACAAAATCCCGGGGCACATTGAGCGGGGGAGAGAGGGCTGAAAAAAGTTTGGACAATTTTTTTTTCTCTCTCTCTCTTCCTCCCTTTCGCTCTCTTTCTCCCTCTCTTTCTCTCTCTTCCTTCCTTCCTCTCTTTTTTGCTCTCTTTCTCTCTCCCTCCTTCCCCCCTCTTTCTCTCTCTCTTGCTTTCTCTCTCTCTCTTTCTCTCTCTCTTGCTTTATTTCTCTCTCTTTGTTTCTCTCCCTCTCTCTCTGTCTCTCTTGCTATCTCTCTCTTTCTTTCTCTCTCATACACCATGCCAGCAACAATGGCATTGGGCTTAACAGCATATGTAGGATACAGTGTCTTCCATTCCATCATGTTAATGTACTAAGCCAGGGGTCTCCAACCACGGCAACTTTAAGATTTGTAGACTTTAGCTCCCAAAATTGCTGGCTGAGGAAGTCTGGGAGTTGAAGTCCACAAGTCTTAAAGTTGCTAAGGTTTGAGACCCCTGTACTAAGCAACATTTTTAAATTGCAGAGATGGTTTCTGATAGATTATTATCCAATGGTATTTTTATTACTATTAATGATTGTTGTTGTTACTATTTACACTTCATCTATAAGATACTTCTGACTGGATCTGATAGTTTTAAGACATTGCCATATGTGCTCTGATCCAAATAATGAGAATTTTTGTAATTGATGAGTTGATATTTCCTACGTTTCTATGGAATTATGCCTTGAATACTTTTCCAGATCTATTGATATATCCCCAACCACACCAACTGGCATATTATTATTGTCATTTTCATCATTCACTCCAGCTATATTTGAAAACCTTTACATGCATCTATTTTTTCTAGTTCTTTCCAGTGAACCTTCTGTCTCCAGCAATTGCTGTTTATAAGTTATAATTCTTACTATCAGTCCAATGAATCAATATGGTTAGTAATTCCAAATACTCTGAATAATCTTATTATAGCCTCATAGCAAATGTTCAACAGTCTTCTCCCATTCTTTGCATAACCAGCATTTACTTTCTTGCTGGGTTTTATGATTCAGTTTTCATTGCAGTTGGTCATCACAATTGTGGTTGAACTGCTAAAAGTAAGGTCTTTCATTTTCTTGAATGCATCTTTTAAAATAAACGACACTTTTATTCTCTTTTTAAAAAGGGTATTACTTGTATATTTATATTATTTGTATTTTCAATGCATCAACATCAAAAAAGGCATAGACTATTGACGTACCATTTTCGCAATGGAATTTGTTGCCACAGTTTGCTTCTTCCATGTTGCACAGTTTTGTGGGGAAACACGGTCGTGACTCCAACAAAGGTTCATCGCATGGTTGACCTTTAAACTGAGCTAGTTGGGTAAAAGATCTGGTACGAAACTGAAAAACAGAAGGATAATAAATAAGTGAGGCAGAGACAGTGGTGGGTTGCTCTTGGTTAGGCTCAGTTCTAAGAACCAATAACACTAGAAACATAGAAACATAGAAACATAGAAACATAGAAGTCTGACGGCAGAAAAAGACCTCATGGTCCATCTAGTCTGCCCTTATACTATTTTCTGTATTTTATCTTAGGATGGATATATGTTTATCCCAGGCATGTTTAAATTCAGTTACTGTGGATTTATCTACCACATCTGCTGGAAGTTTGTTCCAAGGATCTACTACTCTTTCAGTAAAATAATATTTTCTCATGTTGCTTTTGATCTTTCCCCCAACTAACTTCAGATTGTGTCCCCTTGTTCTTGTGTTCACTTTCCTATTAAAAACACTTCCCTCCTGGACCTTATTTAACCCTTTAATATATTTAAATGTTTCGATCATGTCCCCCCTTTTCCTTCTGTCCTCCAGACTATACAGATTGAGTTCATTAAGTCTTTCCTGATACGTTTTATGCTTAAGACCTTCCACCATTCTTGTAGCCCGTCTTTGGACCCGTTCAATTTTGTCAATATCTTTTTGTAGGTGAGGTCTCCAGAAATGAACACAGTATTCCAAATGTGGTCTCACCATCATTCTATATAGTGGGATCATAATCTCCCTCTTCCTGCTTGTTATACCTCTAGCTATGCAGCCAAGCATCCTAGTGGTGGGAGACTCCGCCCACCCACATGGGATGCTTCTGCACATGTGCAGAAGCATCACGCGTGCAAGTGAGTGAGCGAACCCATGAAATGGTAGTACCCACTACCAGTGTTCCCTCTAATTTTTTTTTGGGGTGGGCGGAAAAGTATAGTGTCTGAGCGGCAGTCCCTTTGGGACTGGGCGGCACAGAAATAATAAACAAATAAACAAACAAACAAACAAATAAATAAATAAAAAACCCACCCTGTTTTGCCTCAGAGAATTTCAAAATAAAATACTGTACTGTGTGTCTATAACAGTGAGCTCATAATAGGGCAACTCTATCAATATCAAAATGCCACTTAAATAGTTGAGCTAGTCTCAAACTAGATTTTGATTTTCTTTCTCTCTTCCTTACTCCCATTCTTTTTCTTTCTCTTTTCCTTCCTCTCTTTTTTCTGTTTCTCTCTCTTCCTCTCTTCCTCTCTCTCTCCTTCCCTCTCACTCTTTCCCTCTCGGCTTCTGGGTAGGTTTGGAAAACTCTGAGTTGATGATGATTTTTAAGTGAGCAATTGCTCACTGCTCAGCTTAGAGGGAACTATGCCCACTACTAGGCAGAGTGTTTTCTTTAAGTACTTTTACAGAAGGAAATGAAGCTGTTGGAAGGACCGTACCCGTCTTGGCTGACCTCAATTATATAAATAAATTGTAATTGTAATTGGACTTGATTCGTACTTGTATAAAAGGTCATGGAGGCACCTAACTGTACTTGGTTAAGGAGTTTATAGTCATGAACTACCCTGTCTCTCCTGAAGACCGCAATGTTAGTCCAGATGATGATGGTTTGGAAAGGTGAATAAACATCTGAGAGGGTTACATCTCAAACAGAAATTGAGTTTATTTCCATTTCCTTCCCAAACCCATCTGCAAAATCAGAGTATTTCATGGGGAAATAGATTACTTGCTGTTCTGGATTGGGTTATGGGGACACCCAGTGTTATTGACCTTTTGGGGATGAGAATAAAATAATTTCTTGCCCCCAGTCCACATCTGGATTTGTAACGGCAACCCCTTAATTCCTAACACAATGGGTACTTGCAAGACTGGACTGGATCAAGAAAACACATCTGTTCATTGGATCTACCATTGTTAGCTTTGGAGAGTCCTGTGGTTAAGCTTAACATTCTTATCTATGAAATTAGCAGTCACCTTCAAGTGAACATTGTTACCTGAATCTCAATAAAGAGTAATGGGAACAATACTCCTTTGAGATTTCTTCAATTGTCTGAGGAGACCTCCTTCAGAGTTTTGGAAGCTCTTGGGAAATGGATCTAATAAAAATTCCTGACACTGTGGTCTTGAAATGAGTTGGGCACATAGAGTAGAGTAGAATAGAATAGAATAAAATAGAATAACAGAGTTGGAAGGGACCTTGGAGGTCTTCTAGTCCAACCCCTTGCTTAGGTGGGAAACCCTACACTTGCCAAGTGGCCTGTAAATCCAAAGGCCAACTCCTGGTCAACAATCTTTATTGAAATTGAATATAATGACAGAATCTTGCAAATCTGATTGTGCCATATTTCCTCCTCCTCTTTCTCCTCCTCCTCCTCCTCCATCACCACCACCACCACCACTAAATTAGGTAGCCAATTGCTGAGCTGCCTTCTCACTCTTCTAAATTTAAAAAAATACTGAGCTTTTTGTCCTTTCTGCCTAAGCCAGTGATTTTCAACCTTTTTTGAGCCGCGGCACAATTTTTACATTTTAAAATCCTGGGGCACGCCACCAACCAAAATGACACCCTAAGACACTTTCCTCTCTTTTTCCATCCCTGTCTCCTCCCCACCCTTGTGTGTGTGTGTGTGTGTGTGTGTATACACACTCTTGAACCATTTCCAAAAACAGGTGAGGGCTGGGTTTTTTTTGTCTATTATTCTTTGGGTGCTTTTTATCATATGCTTTAAATCAAGACTCACTTCTCTCTCTCTTTTGTTTCTCTCTCTTGCCTCTCATTCTCTGTCTCAATCATTTTCTCATTTCTCTTTTTTCCCTCTCCTTTTTGCTCATTTATCTCTCTCTCGCTCTCTTGCTTTCTCTCTCTCTCACACTTTTTCTATCTCTTTCTCTCTCTCTCTCTCACTTTCTTTCTCTCTCTCTCTCTCTTGCTTTCTCTCTCTCTCTCAGCAAAAAGTTGCGAGACTGGAATCTGAGCTTCCTTTTTCGCGGCACACCTGACCATGTCTCGCGGCACACTAGTGTGCCACGGCACACTGGTTGAAAAACACTGGCCTAAGCAATGATTCCTGCATATCTCCCTCAAGATCAGCCTCCTTACTCTCTACATCTATCTTTATCTTTTCCAACTTAGACTTCTCTTACTTGTTTTTTAACACACGGATCACAATCTGACCAGGGACCAAAGTCTCCAAGCCGGCAGTTGATTGGACACATCTGCTGGTTACAGGCTCTGGATTCCTGGGTGGTGCAAACTTCTCCACAGAAGTTTGCTTCGTAATAAGAATCCACTCTGATTTGCCTAGAATTTAAAAAAAAAAAGCTTTGTTGTGACGTGTTGTAAGCCAAGGAAATTAAGATTCATGGAATCTACATGCTGAAAAGGACAAAGCCTGGCTACAGTTTAGGGGACAGTTAGATGATCCAGAACATCAAGGCATTGGAAAGCATTCAATCTTTAATATTTCCCAAGTTAGATATAAAAGTGCTTCAGTTCGATAAGATTCTGGCTGTATATGTGGAATAATAAATAAATGAGCCTTGAAGAATCACCACCTATGTTTTGGAGTTGGGGAACTGACAACAGGCTTCTCCTTGGATCATGTGTTGTATTTATTTCTATTTATTTATTTATTCGATTTTTTTAATACCTCCCTTCTCCTTAGACTCAGGGCGGCTTACAACATGTTAGCAATAGCACTTTTTAACAGAGTCAGCGTATTGCCCCCACAATCCAGGTCCTCATTTTATCCACCTTGGAAGGATGGAAGGCTGAGTCAACCTTGAGCTGGTGATGAGATTTGAACCACTGACCTGCAGATCTAGCATTCAGCTTTAGTATTGCAACACTCACCATTTCCAACTGAGATAAGTAGCTTTGATCCAACACTTTTGAAGACAATCCAGTAGGGAAGAGCCAGAGGCCTTTCATATCATTTTAAGATGATTGAATGATAATGATAATAATAATGTATTAGTTCTGCAATCACCATGATAACCATGGGAACACTTACCTATATCTATTCTGAGTCCCATAATTACAGGTCCTCGAACAGGCAGACCAGGCAGTCCAGGGGTAATGGTTGCAGTAGCACCCTTCGTTATTCTCGATTGCAGCCAGCAGTAAGAAGAGGAACAGCCAATTATATGCTTTGTTCATGACTACCAGCCTGAAGAAGTCAATGAAGCCTACAAGTACAGACAAACAAAGAACAGTTTGATATCTGTTTTAATACTGTGGCAGCGGAAGGACTAATGTGTTGCAACATGCATTGCAAAGAGCAGCCTCTAGCTTCCTCCAGCTGTGATAACTGTGGAATAAAACCATAGTAAAACTGCCGACTCATTGAGCATGAGCATCAGGACAACCCCAAAGGATTTTTAGCTGCAAAAGAGTTATCAAAGCACTCTAATTTCTGAAAGGGAACCATCAGAGTGGGACTTTAGTTCTCTTTTTTTATTGATTTAATATACATATATACACATTTACAAAAATAAGATAAAAGGTCAAATCATAAGTTAAAACAAAGCAAAACTAACACACACTAACGAACAGACAAACAACAACAAAAAAGAATAATTCTAGTGATATAGTTAATTACTTATTTAAGTACACTAAACGATAATAACAATAACAATAAACAAATAATATAATGTATAATATTTATACTTAAATTCCCTTGAGGGGGTAAGTTATAAGTCATCAAATTATTTTCTGGTGAAGTATATCATATCCTCGGTATCTACCATTTTTTCCTTTTGGTTATCCATATATTTTAAATTATTTTTATTTTCTTAACCGCCTTCGTATATTCTTATTTAATTTATTTAAATTCATACAAATTTTCCCTGAAAAAGGTTACAGTATATAGATCTTTTGTAATTTATTATATCAAAAAAAGGATATAGAGTATTATTATTATTGTATTTCAATTTGAATTTTGTTTCTTCTCTTGAACCAATCATAGAAGTACTTCCAAGTTTTACAGTGGTCAGAGTCTTCTTTATTTTTTAATTTAAGTGTTAATGCGTCTGATTCTGCAAAGTCTAATATTTTTTTTAATATCAAAGTATCGTCAGGAGGTTTGGATTGTTTCCATTGTTGGGCAATTGCCATCCTAGTTGCAGTCAATATACTTTATGTACAGTGATCCCTCGAGTTTCGCGATCTCGATCTTCGCGAAACGCTATATCGCGATTTTTCCACCCGATGACGTCACTCTCTTCCTTCCTTTCTCATCTTTCTTTCTCTCTCTCTTTCTCTATCTTGCTTCTTCCTCTCTCACACTCTCTTCCTCCCTCTCTCATCTCTTTCTTTCCTTCTCTCTCTTTCTCTATCTCTCCCCCTCTTGCTGGCGGGCGGCGGGCGGCGGGCGGGCGAGCGGGGCCATCAGCGAGGAGCCGGGGTTTCCCCTTTGCGTGGGCGGCTGGGAAACCCCGATCTTTGTCTGCTCGCTGCTGCTGCGCCGAGCAGATCAGCTGCTGGGCGGCCGAAGGAACCTTCCCTGGGTCTTCCCCCTCTTGCTGGCGGGCGGGCGAGCGGCGGGCATCAGCGAGGAGCCGGGGTTTCCCCTTTGCGTGGGTGGCCGGGAAGACCCAGGGAAGGTTCCTTCGGCCGCCCAGCAGCTGATCTGCTCGGTAGCGCAGCAGCAGTGAGGAGCCGAATCGGGGTTTCCCCGCACGCAAAGGGGAAACCCCGATTCGGCTCCTCGCTGCTGCTGCGCTACCGAGCAGATCAGCTGCTGGGCGGCCGAAGGAACCTTCCCTGGGTCTTCCCGGCCGCCCACGCAAAGGGGAAACCCCGGCTCCTCGCTGATGCCCGCAACGCAAACTCCACCATTTACGCATGCGCGGCCATAGAAAAAAGGGCACGCATGCGCAGATGGTGTTTTTACTTCCACAACCCTACATCGCAAAAAATCGATTATCGCGAGGAGTCTTGGAACGGAACCCTCGCGATAATAGAGGGATCACTGTATTAATAAATAATATTTATTTTTATCTATTTTTTGGTCTATAATCCCAAGGAGGAACGCTCCGGGTCGTCTATTTATCTTAATTTGTAACATTTCTTTTATCCATTTTTGTATTTTAATCCAAAATTTTTTAATTATTGGGCAAGTCCACCAAATATGATAGTAGGTCCCCTTTTCCTTGCATCTCCAACACTGTGGGTTTATTCCTTTATACATTTGTGATAATCTTGCCGGGGGGAGATGCCATCGGTAATACATTTTGTATAGGTTTTCTCTAAATGCTGTTGAACTTTAGTTCTCAGTTTAAATTCCACCAGGCAACCTGTACCAGTACAGTAGTACCTCTACCTACAGCTACCTCTACTTACGAACGTTTCTAGATAAGAACCAGGTCTTCAAGATTTTTTGCCTCTTCTGGTCACAGAACAAATTAAGTTCATAAGTAGAGGTACCACTGTACCTGCATCAGAGATATTTCTTTACATTATCAGAGAAACAGAACAATACAGATGGGCAAATGCACAGTGCCATTGCTGGCTTTGCCATTGAGTTTCCTTGTGGGAAGTTAAAAGAACGCATCATAATTTTTCTTCTTTCCTTCTTTGGTGCCTGAGATCGCCATGTGGATTGGAGAGGGTATGTGGCAGGGGTGAAATATACTTACCTTCCCTACTGGTTCAGAAGTGTGTGAGTTGCATGTTTTTTCACTGTCTGTGCATGAGGGTTAAAAAAGAAAATGACAGCATCCTGGCAGATGGACAGAGCTTCACATTGCCACCGCTACCGGTTCTCCGAAACACTGCTGCCACCGCTACTGGTACAGCCAAATAAGGCAGAACTGGTAGTATTTCACACACTCACACAAACACACACACACACACACGTGTGTATGTGTGTATACTAGGAATACTATATGGGTTGGGGAGACCATGCAGGTGATGGCAAAGCTCAGTAAGGTGCCCAAAGAGTGTTGTGTGGTTGGGATAAACTATGCAGGGGGACCATGTGGCTCAAGAAGGGTGAGTGAGGGTCACAGGTGTGTGTAAGAGATGCTGCATCAGTCAAATAGGCTGCTTTCTTATCCTGACTAATGAGGGTGAGTAAAAAAGTAACGCCATTTACCAACACAGGAACATGTAGCATACATCACAAGTAGTTTTTAGCATTGTAGTTTTTAATATGTCTTATTATGAGATTTCTCAGATGTTTTGTATTTATATGTATATGAATCTCAGGAGAAGGGCGGCATAGATAGGTAGATAGGTAGATAGGTGGATAGGTGGATAGGTGGATAGGTGGATAGGTAGATAGGTAGATAGGTAGGTAGGTAGGTAGGCAGATGGATAGATGGATGGATGGATGGATGGATGGATGGATGGATGGATGGATAGATAGATAGATAGATAGATAGATAGATAGATAGATAGATAGATAGATAGATAGATAGATAGATAGATAGATAGATAGATAGATGAAGATGATCCTCTGGTATCACATCCCAATTCTCAACATAGTCACTGTTTCTCTTAATAGCAATGTTCCACCTTTGAATGAGAGTGCATATCCCTGCCTCGTAAAATTTTGTTGACTGTTCTTTGAGCCACTCCTTCACTACAGTTTTCACTTCGTCACTGGAATACTGTTTGCCTCTAAAACCCTCTTTCTCAAACCTGCACACATTGCTATAATTGTTTATTTGACACCTATGACAACCATTAAGTGTTGTACCACATGATTCTTGGCAAATGTATCTTTTTCTTTTATGTACACTGAGAGCATATGCACCAAGACAAATCCCTTGTGTGTCAAATCACATTTGGCCAATAAAGAATTCTATTCTATTCTAATCTATTGTCCTCAAACACATTTTGTAATTGTCTGTGAATATTCACAGGGGTTTCCCCCTCAGCAACAAGGAATTCAATCCCTTCTCTTTATTTTTTGACGCAACTCTAAGGGGGCAGCCATTTTGAATTTTCCTTGTGAGTCTACAAACCTGAAAAGTGAGAAACAAAATATTTCAGAACGTAAATGGGAAAACATTCCCATAACTGGAACAACATTCAGGTATTTTTTTTAATCAAAAACCTCACCTGAAATACATAAAATAGCATTACTTTTTGACTTACCCTCGTATTTTAGCAGCCCTTCGGAAGCCAGACACTGTTCCTAGGCATTCAGAGCGTTAAAGGGAAGACTTGCTTCTGCAAATCCCAACAACAAGTGGCAGGGAAAAGCAATTAATCATAGATAAAACTTAGCTGAGCACAGCACGATTCCAAATTGAGCAGTCCAAAGTCAAGCCAAAGATTTATGATGCCAGGTCAAGGTAGAGATGAGGTTGTAGTAAATAACTAGATTCCAAGTGGCACAATGGAGAAGCCAAATTCCGCAGTTGCTTCTAGCAAGAGGCCAATTGCTCCTATGGGAACTTAAATGCGCTCTCCGATGAGGATTCACAGGTGTGGTCAAACCTTGCTAGTGCGTCCAATCTCTTGTTGTTTGATCATGTGTAACACATGGGTAAGGTGCAGAGGTCCCAGGAGGAATTGCTTGGGGCAAGGGCTAGTGAGTACTTGGAGCAGGGCCGCCAATAGGCCAATATTACTGCTACTGGCATCAGGGGCCTGGCCAAATTGAAAAATGTAGGGACCTCGGTTTTGGCCTGCCACCGTGTGCCGGCTCCCTGGCGCCCGCAGCAGTCATTGTGCCCAGCATCGTTCCCTGTAGGCTGCGCACACCTGCGCCAGCGCACCCCAAAATGCCTCCCCGTGCACCCTTTTCCAAGGGTGCGCACGAAGCCGCGGCCGCCCCCTCCCCCCGCGCCTCTAGCCCCCTCGTGCCCTGGCTACTCGCCGCTGCCTTTGCCAAGAGCGCTTTTGTCCCAGGCTCTCAGCGAGGGGGCTGCAGGAGAGGCGGGGCAGGCGTTCTCACAGCGGGGGCCGGCAAAGGCGATTTTCAATGTCGGGCACGCGGGCTGGCACCCACTCTCCCCATCCCCCTGCCAGCTAACCCGGAACATTCAAAGTAAGAAAAACCTTCGCCGGCGAAGGTTATTCTTACTTTGAATGTTCCGGGCGGGCTGGCAGGGGGATGGAGAGAGCGCGCGCCGGCCCGCGCGCCCGTCATTGGAAATCACTTTCGCCAGTCTCCTGAGAATGAGAGAGAGTGAGAGCGACAGAGCAAGATAGAGAGAAAGTGAGAAAGAGAGAGAGAGAGAAAGAGGGGGGAGAGAAAGAGATTGCAAGAGAGAGAGAATGAGAGAAAGAGTGAGAGAAAGAAAACAAGAGAGAAAGAGTGAGAGAGAGAAAGCAAGAGAGAGAGAGAAAGAAAACAAGAGAGGGAAAGTGAGAAAAAGAGAGAGAGAGAAAGAGGGGGAGAGATAGAGCAAGAGGGGGAGAGATAGAGAAAGAGAAAGAGAGAAAGAAAGAGAGAGAGAGATGAGAGAGTAAGGAAGAGAGTGAGAGAGAAAATGAAAGCAAGATAGAGAAAGAGAGAAAGAAAGAAAGAAAGAAAGAAAGAAAGAGAGAGGAAGGGAGAGAGTGAGAGAGAGGAAGAAAGAGAGAAAGAGAAGAGTGGAAGGAAGAGAGAGAGAGAAATGATAGAAAAAAGGGGAGAAAAAAAGAGAAATGAGAAAATGATTGAGGCAGAGAATGACAGGAAAGAGAGAGAAACAGAGAGAGAAGTGACTCTTGATTTAAGGCATATGGTAAAGTCAGACCTGAGAGCACAATAGGCCCATGGGGTTGGCATGAAGTAGTAGCATGGGCAATGGTGGGATTCAAAAAAATTTACTTCTGGGGGAAAAAATGGCAAAATAAGAATTGGTGGTAGCACTATGTATTGATATGACACAAATTTACTTGTTAATAAGAATTTAAACATATATAATTTTCTAATACAGTTTAGGTGATATATGATAAGTATTTTTTTCTATTTTATATATATGTGGAACCTATAGCAATTACAGGATAAACAGATATTGGATTAATTAACTCAATGTAGAAATGAAAGTTTCTATTAAGAGGGGCATAACAGAGAGTTTGATATTGTTTAATACTGATGGAATGTAATTTTTTAATGTAAGGCGGGAAAAAGACTGTGGTTTTTTTATGTTTTCTTTTTAACTTGATAATATTATATAGGTTCTACAGAATGTTTTTTTAATGATTTTTAATGACTACTCCATTGAATGATCAAGAGAAAAAGAATTTTTTTATATATGTTTTATTTTAAGCAAGGTTTTAGTGTTTGTATTTATGTATTGTTTTTTTATTCTATGTTGGAGAAAAATATTTTTTTTATTTGGGGAAAAAATTACTACTGGTTCTCTGGAGTAGTGGATTCATACTGATATGGTTCAGAGTGCTACATTGGTAGGAACCCACTGATGATGCAATTTTCTGCAAGAAATAACAAAATCGCAATCTGAATTCAAGCCAGAGATCTTTCTGCTAGGAAATCTCAGAGGAATATGGGTTTAAGAAACATAATACGTTATAATAAATATTTTGACAGCAGCTAGAATAGCTTTCGCACAAACATGGAAACTGGAAAGTAGTCCACCAGAAAACATGATAATAAAGAAAATAATGGATTGTGCAGAAATGACAATACTGACTTTAGAATGGCAAAAGTGTGAGGAAAAAGAATACTATATGGTATGGGAAAACTGTATGATTGGTTAGAAAATAGGAAGAATAAGTAGGTATATGTCCAGTCAGTGAAGCAGTGGAAGTGATGTGCCGGTGCCTGGAGGCTGTTGGGGTCTGGATGGGTGTCAACAGACTCAAACTCAACCCTGATAAGATGGAGTGGCTGTGGGTTTTGCCTCCCAAGGACAATTCTATCTGTCCGTCCATCACCCTGGGGGGGGGGGGTGTCATTGACCCCCCTCAGAGAGGGTCTGCAACTTGGGCGTCCTCCTCGATCCACAGCTCACATTAGAGAAACATCTTTCAGCTGTGGCGAGGGAGGCGTTTGCCCAGGTTCTCCTGGTGCACCAGTTGCGGCCCTATTTGGACTGGGGGTCACTGCTCACAGTCACTCATGCCCTCATCACCTCGAGGCTCGACTACTGTAATGCTCTTCTACATGGGACTACCTTTGAAAAGTGTTCGGAAACTTCAGATTGTGCAGAATGCAGCTGCGAGAGTAGTCATGGGCTTCCCCAAATATGCCCATGTGAAACCAACACTCCGCAGTCTGCATTGGCTGCCGATCAGTTTCCGGTCACAATTCAAAGTGTTCGTTATGACCTATAAAGCCCTTCATGGCACCGGACCAGATTATCTCCGGGACCGCCTTCTGCTGCACAAATCCCAGGGACCAGTCAGGTCCCACAGAGTGGGCCTTCTCCGGGTCCCGTCAAGTAAACATTGTCGTTTGGCCGGACCCAGGGGAAGAGCCTTCTCTGTGGCAGCCTTTGGAACCAACTCCCCCCAGAGATTAGAATTGCCCCCACCTTCCTCACTTTTCGTAAGCTTCTTAAAACCCACCTCTGCCATCAGGCATGGGGAAACTGAGATATTCTTTCCCCCTAGGCCTTTACAATTTACGCATTGTATGTTTGTATGTATGTTTGGTTGTATAATAAGGTTTTTTTTAGTTGTTTTAGTATTGGATTGTTACATGCTGTTTTTTATCACTGTTGTTAGCCGCCCTGAGTCCACGGAGTGGGGCAGCATACAAATCCAATTAATAATAATAATAATAATAATAATAATAATAATAACAACAACAACAACAACAATAATAATAATAATAATAATAATAATATATTATGTGTATGTTAATTTAAATATGAAAGTGTGAATACTGTACTCAATGTAAATGAAATGGAACAACATATGTAAATAACAAAATAGATGCCGATGTCTTAGGGTTGAAGAATATGTATACTGTATGTTTTAATGCTAAAAATCCAATAAACCAATTTTTTAAAATAGAAAGCAAGTAAATGCAGATTGGCAGGAGGGACAATGAGTCATATATCACAGGGCAGAACTGATTGACAGGCCTATAGTTCAGATCCATAGACTTATTATAATAATTTATTCTATAAAAATTGACATCCATCTGCAAACGTATTGATTTCCCCCCCCCTTTTTAGTAATTAGGATATCTAGACAGACAGGATGCTGAGAAAAACTTTTCCCTTTGTCAATTTTGTCCAGGTTCCAAATAGCATCGAAAATTAATTCAAAGTCTGAGTCAAATGATTCCTCAAAGTTCTAATTGATTAGCAGAGCTGTGTTGGCACATCTGGGAAAACCCCGAATCTGAAGTTCCAAGGCTCTCTACCCAGTTAAAAGTTCAAACCCTTGTCTCTACACCCCCAAGTTCATCACATTGATCAATCTTCAGCTGCCAACTTGGCAGTAACTACCATCTCCTTCTAAGTAGGTACATGATTGTGTAGGTACGTGACCAGATTTTAACATTGGTAAAGAGGGACACCATTGACCAGGTGTGGAGGGTGTGTGTTTCTTGATTAAAAATTTGGTCTATATGGAGCAAACAAAAATACTTTATTTTTCTCTCTCTCTCTTCCTCCCTCCCTTTCTATTTCTCTCTCTCCCTCCCTCTTTCCTTCTTTCTCTCTCTTCCTTCCTTCCTCTCTCTCTCCCCCTTTCTTTCTTTCTTTCTTTCTCTCTCTCTTCCTTTCTTTCTCTTTTTTCTCTCTTTCTCCCTCTCTCCCTCCTGCCTTCCCCCTCTCTCTTTTTTCTCTCTCCTGTCCTCCCTCCCTTTCTCTCTCTTTCTCTCTTTCTCTCTCCTTCCCTCTTTATTTTTTTCTTTCTCTCTCTTCCTCTCTCTTCATTCCTCTCTTTTCTCTCTCTCTTTCTCTCTCTTCCTCCCTTTCTCTCTATTTCTCTTTTTCTCTCCCTCCCTCTCTCTCTTTCTTTCTCTCTCTCTCTTCCTTCCTCCATCTCTATTTCTCTTTCTTTCTCTCTATTTTCTCTCTCTTTCTTTCTCTCTCTCTTCCTTCCTCCATCTCTATTTCTCTTTCTTTCTCTCTATTTTCTCTCTCTTTCTTTCTCTCTCTCTCTTCCTCCCCATTTATTTCTCTTTCTTTTTCTCTCTCTCCCTCCTTCCCTCCCCCCTCTTTTCTCTCCCTCTCTTTCTATTTCTCTCTCTTTCTTTCTCCCTCCCTTTCTATTTCTCTCTCTTTCCCCCCCTCTCTCTTTCTCTTTCTTTCTTTCCTTCTTTCTATCTATCTCTTCCTTCCTCTCTTTTCTCTCTCTCTCTTTCTCTCTTCCTCCCTCTCTCTCTCTCTTCCTCCCTCCCTCCCCTGTTGTTTCAGTAAGGCCGGGCTCAGCAAAGGGTTTAAATCGAGAGTCTGTTTTAAGGTTGCACCGCACACCATAGCCAACTCAGGGGGAGGGCGGAGGAAGAAGAGGAGGGGGGAAGGAGAAAGGGCTCAGCAAGTGAGCCACCCAGACCTTTCGCACCAAAGGAGATGGCCAGAAAGTTTGACATGGGAGGCGGAGGAGAACATCCCGAGCTGCCAAGGCCTGTCAAAAGCCCAGTCATCACTGCTCTGAGCCGCTTTGGCTTTCTCCTATCAGCCGCCAGCTCCACCTGCCTCTCCAGGGAGCGACCTAGAGCTTTCAGCCCAGCTCATCTGGACTTGTAGGCTCCGCCCATGACAAATCTGCCCAGGTCGTATCCAGGAGGGTGTCTAGGCCAGTGGGGATGGCTTGACGGGAGGCTACCTGGCCTGGAGCTGCCAGTGAAGACAGATGACTGCGGCAGTGACCGTTGCACCAGTTACCTCTGCGCGGCAGTTGGAAACTACTGCATGGAGGTCTGTTAACACGGAGGTCTGTTAAAATCGGGACATTTTTGAAATGCCGTGGAACGGGGGACAAATTATTAAAAAGCGGGATGTCCCGCCCAAAGTGGGACATCTGATCACCTTATGCAAGAAAAGGATGACTTTGACAATCCAGAAGGAAAGTGTTATGGTTACATGCAGACATCCCTCATGAAATCACCTTTCCCAAATTCCCATAGCAAAGAATATATTTTAAAATAGCATAAAGTGTGGCTGGCCAAAGACCCTAACTAAAATGGCTTTGCCCTAACACATTTTTAATATCAGAGAAAACGATAGTTGTTGAGAATGGCTGGGTCCAGGGAAGGCTTCTTGAGGAGGGGGCGCACAAGTGCCTCCTTATAAGGAGCCAGAAAGGACCCCCTCCCCAAAGAACCCCCTCCCCAAAGAGGGAGAAGGAAGGGGAAGAGGGAGGGGTTGAGATTCGTGGCTGATAGTTCTCAGTTACAAACTCATGGCTTAACTTTACTGGAATGCATTAATCAAATAATTTTTGACTGTGTGATGTGGAAGAGATGTATTGCTGGAATTTTCCAGTTTCCTTTTGCTTTGTTAGGGGCAAAAAGAACATTGATCAAGCTTGTGGGAGCTGAAGACAAGGTGAAGAATGAGGTATATACTTCAGAAGAAAATTCAGCAATCAAGATTTTCTGCTTCTGCTAGTGTGCGTTTCACTTCCATCATGAACCATTATTTAGTGCTGTTTTTGTGATGGATACCGATTGTAAAGACAACAATAACAACAAAGTAATATGAAATACTAACTATCTTTCCCTTGACATACATTCATATGACTGGATTCCTGCCTGGGGATATATCAAAATGGGTGAACAGTGCAGTCAGGCGGTAGGGAAAGCAAGTAGGATGCTTGGCTGCATAGCTAGAGATATAACAAGCAGGAAGAGGGAGATTATGATCCCGCTATATAGAGTGCTGGTGAGACCACATTTGGAATACTGTGTTCAGTTCTGGAGACCTCACCTACAAAAAGATATTGACAAAATTGAACGGGTCCAAAGACGGGCTACAAGAATGGTGGAAGGTCTTAAGCATAAAACGTATCAGGAAAGACTTAATGAACTCAATCTGTATAGTTTGGAGGACAGAAGGAAAAGGGGGGACATGATTGAAACATTTAAATATGTTAAAGGGTTAAATAAGGTCCAGGAGGGAAGTGTTTTTAATAGGAAAGTGAACACAAGAACAAGGGGACACAATCTGAAGTTAGTTGGGGGAAAGATCAGAAGCAACGTGAGAAAATATTATTTTACTGAAAGAGTAGTAGATCCTTGGAACAAACTTCCAGCAGACATGGTAGATAAATCCACAGTAACTGAATTTAAACATGCCTGGGATAAACATATATCCATCCTAAGATAAAATACAGAAAATAGTATAAGGGCAGACTAGATGGATCATGAGGTCTTTTTCTGCCGTCAGTCTTCTATGTTTCTATGTTTCTATGATACTATTTCAGAATTTCTAGACAAGCCCAGCAGGTGAATTTTCTTAATTTTTTTCAGGTATAGATCAGTTTCTGTAAAATATGTTATTATTTTTAATTCTCTTTCCCAAAATATTAAGAAATATGAACCCTATTGAAAAATTATAACCTTTTTGTTTGTGATAAATACACCTAATTCATATTTATGTATTCTAAACATAAAACAGAGATTAAATATCAGATAACTTATTTAACAAAATAAAACAAAGATTCCTTTAAGAATAATTAAAGTTTGCAGATTTGGAATAATATAATGATGGATATCCTAAAATGGAAAAAAATGTCTGGGTTAGGAAGAACTATAAAGATGATAATTAACATTTTCCAAAGCTTAATTTCTTATTTCACATTATTCCAATAATTAATGAATAAAATATACTAAATGATAGCAGACACAAATAACCAATTTTAGATTACCTTTAAGAGGAAACTGGGAATCAAGATTAAGATTTCACAAGACTGGAAAGTACATGATTGGTATACTGTTGTTGTTATTAGCTGTTGGCAATTCAATAGGTTATTGTTTCACTTCTTCTTCATTGGATTACACAATAGATGGTGTCACTTTACGGATAGATTGCTTGCATAAGTACTTTTGGTTTGATACCAACAGGAAAAAATTCCCTAAAACTCGTCAGACTTCATTCCTTTTTAAGAAACCATCATTCCTTCATACATCCATTAAAAAGAAGAAAGCATTATTATTATGTACTGCTTTCCAGTATCTTCAATGGGGTGAAAAATCAGATTTGAAATATCATAGTAGCTAAACAATTTCTAGAAGTAGAATAGAATAGAATAGAATAGAATAGAATAGAATAGAATTCTTTATTGGCCAAGTGTGATTGGATACACAAGGAATTTGTCTTTGGTGCATATGCTCCCAGTGTACATAAAAGAAAAGATAACGTTTGTCAAGAATCATGAGATACAACCCTTAATGATTTTTATAGGGTACAAACATGCAATCAGGAAACAATACTAACATGAATTGAAACATTAATATAAATCAAAACAAAAAATGTGCTATACTTCTAAGTATATGTATGTCTGTTTTTGAGATATGTACGGGGGGGGGGAGTAAGAGGAAAGGAGGAGGGAGAGGGAGGGAGGGGCGGGCAGAGAGAGACAGAGAGACAGGGTGGGCACAGAGGGAAAGGGAGAAAAAGTTATAATATTAGTTACATGATTATTACAACTTTTCCCAATTCTTTTTCAGGTTTGAAATTAGTAGGTCACATCTGTCAAAGTCAAATCTTTCTTATCTTGGTGTTTAGGTGGTACGCTGTTTTAGAAGAAACATAATAAATGCCACAGATTTTAATAATTATAACTATATATATATACTGTATATGAATGTATTAACACTTACCTTTTCTATTTGGGTAGAACTTAAGTTTGTATACAATAATTCATCAAAGGCAGCTACTTGAAAAAAGATTCAGTACCAGCTAAGAGCTGTGTTGACCTCAAACAATCAGAGCAAACTCAAAGGTTTTGTTTGCCATCAATTAAACTGTAACTAAACATGTAATCCGGTAGTAGAGGTATGTCCAACTGAAATCAGTCTTCAGGAATTTAGAAGGAAGTGCTTCATTTTGAAGCATTCCGGCTGCCCATTTTTGAAAAGAAAAAAAAAGTAATAATAACAGCTATCAATGAAGCTTCTTATGGTTGCTGCAATGGAACCATAGCCTCCTATTTAACAACTAACGATTTAAGAATAGAGACCCTTAGGATAAATTAATTTTTAATGTTATAACTTTACTAGAGCAGGAAAATGTCAACTGCACCCCCGAGTCTACGGAGAGGGGCAGCATACAAATCCAATAAATCAATAAATTGATAAATCGATAAATCGATAAATCGATAAATCAACAAATCAATCAATCAATCAATCAATAAACAAACAAACAAACAAACAAACATCAGATAAATCCCAGAGTGGGTTCCATTTACCTTCCCTACCAGTTCGCATCGCGTGAACAGAGGGTTCTTTGCAAGCCATTTTCGAGGAGCGGAGCCAGGAAGACCAGTTCGGATGTGTTGCCAGTTGGCCATTGCTACCAGTTTGGCAAGCGGGGGCAAATTTCCACCACTGGCAAACCAGTTTGAAGTGGTAGCAACTCAACACAGTATACAGGTCCTCAACGGAAGGCATATTGGCAGCCATTGTTTTTTCTGCAGTTCTGATTATCTTCTGATGAATGTGTCGGTCTTGTTGGGTTGCAGAACCAAACCAGGCAGTAATAGAGGTGCAGATGACAGACTCAATGATTCCTCTGTGTATCAGCAGCTCCTTGGGTAGTTTGAGCTTCCTGAGTTGGCGCAGAAAGATTATTCTTTGCTGTGCTTTTTTGACTCAAAGTGCCCCTCATAATCAATCCTAAGCCACAAATATTCTGTTTTACTGAAATCTAAATTAATCAACAGCTATCCATCCACTGCTTAAAATTAAGCATTGGTGGCGCAGTGGTTAGAGTGCAGTTCTGCAAGCTGTTTCTGCTGACTGCTGGCTGTAGTTCACCAGTTCAAATCTCGCCAGGCTCAAGATTGACTCAGCCTTCCATCCTTCCGAGGTGGGTAAAATGAGGACCAGTAGTGGGTTGCTGCCGGTACAGCTGGGATCAGGGTTCCAGTGGCGGAATTTGAGATGTGCATGCATCTCTGTGCCCAGACGTGGGCTGCTGCCTGGACGGGGGGGAGGGGGGGAGTGCAATGGAGTAGCGAAAATGGAGCTCCACCCCAGAGCACCCAATTTGCATTGAAAGATGTTGGAAGAAAATGCAGGGCATCCTGCATAAGCTACACCCACAGTGTGGTAGTAAAAAAATTTGTAGCTCTTCACTGCCTGCACCCCAATGCATGCACGCATGTGCAAGATTTCACTTCTGCGCATATGCAGCAAGTGAAATCTCACGTGAGGATGCTCTCATGCGTGAGATTTTGCCAATTTTTGGTGGGTTTTTTGCTTCTGCAAATGCGCAGAAGCAAAAGGCCCTGGTCAGACCGCACCTGGAGTATTGCATCCAGTGCTGGTCACCACACTTCAAAAGGGATATAGAGTCTCTGGAAAGGGCGCAGAAAAGAGCAACTAAAATGATAAAGTGACTAGAGACCAGGCCATACGAGGAAAGGTTACTGGAACTGGGCATGGATAGTCTAATAAAAAGAAGGGCTAGGGGGGACATGATAGCTGTATACAGGTACTTAAGGGGTTGCCATGGAGGGGAGGGGGTCACACTATTTTCCAGGGCACCAGAGGGCCGGACAAGGAACAACGGTTGGAAGCTGACCAAGGAAAGATTCAACCTGGAGATAAGGAAGAACTTCCTGACAGTGAGAGCGATCAACCAGTGGAACGGCCTGCCAGCGGAGGTTGTCAACTCCCCAACTTTGGACATTTTCAAGAGGAGATTGGACTGCCATTGGGCTGGGGTGCTATAGGATTTCCTGCTTAAGCAGGGGGTTGGACTCGATGACCTGTAAGGTCCCTTTCAACTCAAATAAATAAATAAATAGATAGATAGATAGATAGATAGATAGATAGATAGATAGATAGATAGATAGATAGATAGACAGACAGACAGACAGACAGACAGACAGACAGACAGACAGACAGACAGACAATAAATAAATAAATAAATAATAAACAAACAAACAAACAAATAAATAAATAAAAGAGTGAGTGAGTGAGTGAGTGAGTGAATGAATGAATGAATGAATAAACAAACAATCAAACAAACAAACGAGAAAATATTATTTTACTGAAAGAGTAGTAGATCCTCGGAATAAACTTCTAGCAGACGTGGTTGGTAAATCCACAGTAACTTAATTTAAACATGCCTGGGATAAACATATATCCATCCTAAGATAAAATACAGGAAATAGTATAAGGGCAAATTAGGTGGATCATGAGGTCTTTTTCTGCCGTCAATTTTCTATGTTTCTATATCCTCAGAATTTCTATGTTTCTATATCCTCAGAATTTCTATGTTTCTATATCCTCAGAATTTTGTTACCTTAACCTTAATCGTATAATCTTTACTTTTTACACTGCTTTCCACCTCTTCCCAACCTTCACCCTCTCTGCCCTATTCCTAATAAATAGTTTAATGGGTTTAAATAATGGCTGTTACTGTGGCAACCTGCTATAGCAACTAAGCAAGGATTTAAATTCAGTGGGGGGGGGAATGCTTATTTGATATCAGGGTTATTTGAGTAGTTTAGTATTTTTCTGTGCTTTTCCTTGACATCAATTTAATGCAATGGAGGAAGAGGAGGAGGAGAAATATCATTTTGGCAATCTATGATCTCTAAAGATAGTTCTGAAGATCTTTTGGACTTGGGAAGATCATATATGTTGCATGGAGTTCCTTGGCAAAATTTGGCTAAAATAAAATATATTATAGTAGGACTGTTAACATTGAGGTGAGCTCATTTGTTTTTAAAGACAAAATCTCAATCCACAAAAAACCATACCAACAGGGAATGACAATAATTAATGATAAATAGTTATCAATGATATTGTAATTCAGCAACATATGGCGATCCATAACTGTATATCTATAGTTCAGACAAAGTTCTTTCCCTAGAGCTATTTATAGACATCTTATTCAGACTTGGATCATCCATATGTCATAAAATTTCCATTTAGTTTGTTTGGTGTATGGCAAGATAGCCATTTCTCTGAATAACTTTAGAGGCATCAAATTCCATTCAAAAATTCAAACTGACTTTCTAGTTCGAAAACCAATTAAATTTAGAGATGCAATCATGTTCTTCTAACTGAATATGTACCAAATACTGTATATATTAGATATCTATATTATGTATTATTTCCCTTGTAGCAAAGGTGGGCAATCTGCAATCTAGGACTCTAAATCCAGGATTTTTATCACCATTTAGCATTTTATTTAAAGTTCACTCTCTCTGTTTAGACAACATTGGCTCTATTCATAAGTCTGAGGTGACCGCCTTCTGCTGCATGAATCCCAGCGACCGGTTAGGTCCCACAGAGTTGGCCTTCTCCAGGTCCTGTCGACTAAACAATGTCATTGGGCAGGACCCAGGGGAAGAGCCTTCTCTGTGGCGGCCCTGACCCTCTGGAGCCAGCTCCCCCCAGAGCTTAGAACTGCCCCCACCCTCCTTGCCTTTCGCAAACTCCATAAAACCCATCTTTGCCATCAGGCATGGGGGAATTGAGACATCTCCCCCGGGCCTATACAATTTATGCATGGTATGGTTGTGTGTATATTTGCTTTTGATAATGGGATTTTTAGTGTTTTTTAAATTATTAGATTTGTTGTACATTGTTTTATTGTTGCTGTGAGCCGCCCCGAGTCTACGGAGAGGGGCGGCATACAATTCTAATAAACAAACAAACAAACAAACAAATCAATCAATCAATCAATCAATCAATCAACTCTACCCAGTTTGCATTTTGTTCTCCTCAGGGAATAAAGACACCTCTTCACTTGTCTCTGATTGAGCATTGCGATGCCTGGATGCTAGAAATGTCAATCAAAATATGCTGTTTATTTTACAAAAGATGGCAATGCATGTGCAGTGCTGGAAAAACCCCTGAATTTTTTTTTTTAAAAGAAAACCCACCTCCGATGTGACCATCATTACTTGAAATATCTTTCACTCAACAAGTCAGTTTATACTAATATGGACAACTTTTTATGTCCCCAGGAAAGAGTTCCTAAACTTGATCCCAAATTATCACAATTTTCAAAGTTTATTTTTATTAGCTCTACATATGTAGCACTGTATAAAAGATTGGTAGGGCTACCAGATCTGTCTTACAAAAATACAAGTAACAGCACAGATGTATAAAACATATCACTGTTTATGCCTGTGTATAGGTTATCCAGATTTTTGTACTACTGATCTGATGCAGGTAGTCATTGATTTATGATCACAACTGGGACTGGAATTTCAGTTGTTAAACAATGTGGCTGTTAATCAAGCCATCATGTGACTTACCCAATTTTACAACTTATTTTACTTACCCAATTTTACAACTTTATTGTGGTTGCTAACAAATCACCTGGTCATTACATGAATCACACAGGGGTTAAGCAAATGTGACCAGCCCAATTGACCCTGTTTGTTGGAAGCTGTTGGGAAGATTGAAAATGGTGATCATGCAAGTAGGATGCTTGGCTGCATAGCTAGAGGTATAACAAGCAGGAAGAGGGAGATTGTGAGACCACATTTGGAACACTGTGTTCAGTTCTGGAGACCTCACTTACAAAAAGATATTGACAAAATTGAACGGGTCCAAAGAGGGGCTACAAGAATGGTGGAAGATCCTAAGCATAAAACGTATCAGGAAAGACTTAATGAACTCAATCTGTATAGTCTTGAGGACAGAAGGAAAAGTGGGGACATGATCGAAACATTTAAATATGTTAAAGGGTTAAATAAGGTCCAGGAGGGAAATGTTTTTAATAGGAAAGTGAACACAAGAACAAGGGGGCACAATCTGAGGTTAGTTGGGGGAAAGATCAAAAGCAACATGAGAAAATATTATTTTACTGAAAGAGTAGTAGATCCTTGGAACAAACTTCCAGCAGACATGGTTGATAAATCCACAGTATCTGAATTTAAACATGCCTGAGACAAACATATATCCATTGTAAGATAAAATACAGGAAATAGTATAAGGGCAGACTAGATGGACCATGAGGTCTTTTTCTGCCATCAGTCTTCTATGTTTCTATGTGGCCACAAGATCTGCAACCCATAAGAGCCTGTTGCCAAGTGTCTGAATTGTGATTTCATGATTACATGATCAACGAGGATGGCGAGGCAATTGTAACTGAGAGAACCAGCTTGTAAGTTACTTTTTCCGAGGCCTTTCTAACTTCTAATTATTGTTAAACAAGCAGTTGTAAGTCAAGAACTATCGGTATGCTAATAGATTGCTTACCCCCAGAAATGCCTGTGGTTTGTAACATTCGTTAAAAGATCAAAGACAGTAAATATTTATTTCATTTATTTATTTTGTCAAGCATGTATAAATATACCAGATATAAGTATAAACATATTTATGAATATTTGAAATGGATACAAATAAATAGGGACAGTAGGACAGGGATGGTAGGCACAGTGGTGCACTTATGCACACCCCTTACAGACCTCTTAGGAATGGGGTGAGCTCAACAGTAGACAGGGTAAGAGTAAAGTTTTGGGGGTTTGGGAAAGATACCACAGAGTCAGGTAGTGCATTCCAGACATTGACCACTCTGTCGCTGAAGTCGTGTTTTCTGCAATCAAGTTTGGAGTAGTTTCCCTTAAGTTTGTACTATTTATTGTGTGCTTGTATATTGTTGTGGTTGAAGTTGAAGTAGTCATTGACAGGTAGGACTTTGTAGCAGATAATTTTATGTACTACACTTAGGTCAGACTGAATAACAACCTGACAGTCAGTGCCTGATGTATTTTGAGGCTTATGCTGTATTTAAAATTCAGAAAGGTTTAAATATATAAACATTATCATCCATACAGAAAACTATCCATTACTGTAATATATCTGGAACGATGTTGTTTGTGTACAAAATTCATATTCGTTATTTACAGAAAGCTTTGCCACTAGGGAGCGCCAGCCTACTAATTATTTGGAAAGCCATTTTTCCTGCCAAAGAAAAAGGAGAAAAAGTTGAGCGGTTTCTAATGTTCCTTTCGATTCAGGATGGCATAGGCAAGCATCTCAATTATCTTTCAATTACATTACCATCTTATTGATTCTACTATAAATATTTAGTGAAATATTTGATTAAATAATAAATAATAGAATGGAGATTTGCATTAATTTTAATTGTATTGATTGAATGATTGCATTTTCATTGTGTTAATTAAGTTTTGCATGACATTTAATGGGGGGGGGGGGGAAATGGTATGACATCTATTTCTGAATCCTGAGCTGCAAGCAGTGTGCAAAGCAAAGCATTTTCCCTGTTCTCTCTTTCTACCATATTGATTCAAGCTCCCTCGTTTACAGGTAGTCCTCAATTTACAAGAGTTTATTTGGTGACCGTTCAAAGTTACAACAGCACTGGTCAAAAAAGTGACTTATGAGCATTTTTAAAACTTATGACTATTTTGCAGCATCCCCCACAGTCACATGATCAAAATTCAGAGGCTTGTCAACTGACTCATGACAGTTAGCAATAGCAATAGCATTTAGATTTATATACCGCTTCACAGTTGCTTTACAGCCCTCTCTAAGTGGTTTACAGAGAGTAAGCATATTGCTTAGGGCAGGGGTGGACAGCAGGCAGGACGGGGTGGAACGCAGTTCCACCGGTGGAAATGAAGATGCATGCACCGCTCCAGCTGATCGGCGGCTGTCCCTTCCTGGATTACTGGTGTCGGCTCGGCTCTCCTTTTTCCCCCTGCTACTGCATCTGTGCTCCTTGCTTTTTTCCTCTTTCCTCCTTCCTGGCCTCAGATGAGCTTCCCTCTCTCCTGCCCGGCTCCCCTCCAGACTCCCGCGGCCACCTCCCACCTGAGGTGCAAGCAGAAGGTGTGAGTGGAAACGGTGCTGGCAGCATTTATGCTTCTGGCAGCACCTGTTCGCCTAGCTACCCAGCCTGAGGTGGGAGGGCGACCCAGGAAGGAGAGCACGGGAAACACGAAGCAAATTGTCACCCCAGCGAACAACACTGGTAAGGTTGTAAGTCGAGGACTTAACAGTTCACTTGAACAATGATGATCGTTCAAGCCACTCTCACCTGGTCACATAGCCGGCAAGCCACTCCTACCCAGTCACATGACCATTAAGTCACACCCACAAAATAAGTCACACCCACAGTGTGGCAGTAAAAATTTTGGCTGTCCTTTACTGGCTTAGGGCCAGACTATCTTTGAGACCGCCTTCTATCACACAACTCCAAGCAACCGATAAGGGCCCACAGAGTTGGCTTTCTCCGGGTCCCATTAGCTAAACAGTGTCCCCCACTCTACTGGCCTTCCAGAAAGCTGTAAAGACCCGACTGTTCCAGCAGGCCCAGGCCCATTGATCTGATGGTATGCCATCAGGATCCGGTTATTAATGACATGTATGGTTTTTAACAGTTTTAATGGTTTTTAATTGTTGGTTTTAAATTGTTTTAGACTGTTTTAATGGGTTTTAATGTTACATTGTATGTTTTATTCTTTGGTTGTGAGCCGCCCAGAGTCCATGGGGAGTTGGGCAGCATACAAATCCAAATAATAATAAAATAAAATAAAATAAAATAAAATAAAATAAAATAAAATAAAATAAAATAAAATAAAATAAAATAAAATAAAATAAAATAAAATAAAATAAAATAAAATAAATAAAATAAAATAAAATAAAATAAAATAAAATAAAATAAAATAAAATAAAATAAAATAAAATAAAATAAAATAAAATAAAATAAAATAAAATAAAATAAAATAAAATAAAATAAAATAAAATAAAATAAAATAAATAAAATAAAATAAAATAAAATAAAATAAAATAAAATAAAATAAAATAAAATAAAATAAAATAAAATAAAATAAAATAAAATAAAATAAAATAAAATAAAATAAAATAATAAAATAAATAAAATAATGAAATGAAATGAAATGAAATAAAATAAAATAAAATAAAATAAATAAAATAATAAAATAAAATAAAATAAATAAAATAATGAAATGAAATGAAATGAAATGAAATAAAATAAAATAAAATAAAATAAAATAAAATAAAATAAAATAAAATAAAATAAAATAAAATAAAATAAAATAAAATAAAATAAAATAAAATAAAATAAAATAAAATAAAATAAAATAAAATAAAATAAAATAAAATAAAATAAAATAAAATAAAATAAAATAAAATAAAATAATCTCCAGATGAAGGCACCACATTCCCCCTCCTTCCTTTCTGTCCAGCAACTATAGAAATAAACAGGCCTATTTCATGACTTGCAATCATAAAAAGATGCATCAAATCATTCCCCTCATTTGTTTCAGCTTTGGCTTCTTAGATCTGTCAGGCCTGAGCTCCAGAAATCCATTCAAAGAGATGGCGGGAAGGCATCAAGAATGTCCTTTTTGTCTTGGCTGCCATGCAGGGCTGCCCAGACAAATTTTACAGTTAACTTTACTGCATTTTTTTTAATGTGCCATAAAGACGATGAGTCAAAAGCGATTTTGTAAATGGCAAATGGGAAGTCTCTCCTTTTTCAGGGAGAGAGAACGCTTGAAGGAGCTCAAATTGCCTGTAATTTTCCAAGTCCTTTTCTCTCGTTTCTACAGTGGGTACCTAATGTTCTACAGTTCAGGAAAGGCAAAGAAAGCCATCAACAAAGTCAGGGTCCACAATGGCTTTCTAATTTTCTCTCACTGGAGTAATTATTCTTTAAATGTTAGTGCCACAGAAGTGAGGGCGTCAGGGTTCCAAAAACATCCCCAGCAAAGGCTAAAGGTTCTTTAGAGATGTCGTGTTGACACATCTGGGAAAACCCGAATCTGAAGCTTCCAGGTTTTCCCCACCCAGTTGAAAGTTCACAACCCTTTACCACACCCACAGGTTCATCACACGGTCCAATCAGGGATGGATTCTAATTTACCTCACTGCATGGCTGCGTTCTGGGCTATCTGTAGTCTCTGAACACTCAAGGGTTGCCCCATGTAGAGTGCATTGCAATAATCAAGACAGGAGGTGATGAGGGCCTGAGTGACTGTGCACAAAGCCTCCTGGTCCAAATAGGGCCGCAACTGGTATAACAGGTGAATCTAGACAAAGGTCCCCCTGGCCCCCAAGAGATGGTAATCAAGACTCAGCTGTGGATCCAGGAGAACACCCAAGTTGTGGACTTTGTCTGAGGGGGTCAGGGTCCCCTACCCCCAGAACAATGGATGGACAGATGGAAATGCACAACTGGTGGCTTAAACCGTCGGCCAAAATTGCCCCCGGAGCAGAGGGACGCTGCGGGTGACTCTACGGAGCCCCGAAATTCCGGGTTCCAAAACCCCCAGAAGTTCGGCTTTTGGCAGCGCGCCAGGTCGGCGCGCTGCCTCCTGGGAGTCAGGGGAGGTCCTTGATCGCCCTATTTAAGAGCGATCCGAGCAGGAACTCCTCCTTGCCTGCTGCTGTTGGAAGTGAACACCCGCCCACCCTCCGCTATTAACAGTGTGTCCTAAGGAGGTCACCTCGGGGCTGAATAGGAATTTTTGTGGCTTCCCCTTTAGAGGCGGCCGTTTTTTTGCCTATTCCACACTGACGGTGCAGACTGGATTTGTTAGGGGGTGCGGCGCACTTAGATGTCAGTATAGGCCTCCCTCTGGTCATTGGGGTTTGGCAGGTTAGGGGCAGAAATGGGCAATTAGAAGCGACTGCGCATGCTCCTTTGGGCACCCTTTTAAAGGGTGATGGACCGCCTCTCTCCAGGAACTAGAGGTTGGAACAACGTCGGGGATTGGAGAGAGGATGTCCATGGGAATCACCGGATCCAATTTCCCACGGAGATTGGAGAGTGAACTCCTCCCACATGATGAAGGGGCGTGGCTTGGATCCAGGTGAAGGTGGCTACCTTCACCTGGTTCAGCAAGGAGTTTTTGCCCAATGTTGCCAAGGAAGTTTCTGGTAGGAATTTCCGCCCCGTTAGTTTTGGCCTCTGCAGGTCCTTAGTTATGTTGAATTTAAATATTTAAATTTACGTATTTAAAGTTACGTTATTTAAATTTATGTTAATTTAATAAAATGACCCTTATTTAATCCACAATATGTCTCAGCATCTTTACTCCGCTTCCGGGGCAATAGTCCTTTGGAGGAAATGCCCAAAGCCACTCGGTCTTTTCTGGATTGAGTTTGAGCCTGTTGGCTCCTATCCAGACCCTTACAGCTTCCAAGCACCAACACATCACATCAACCGCTTCACTGAATTGGCATGGGGTGGAGATACATAACTGGTTATCATCAGCATACTGATGATACCTCACCCCATGTCATTGGATTATCTCACCCAGCGGCTTCGTGTAAAAGTTAAATACTTCTGGACTATCTGCAGTCTCAAGCTCTCTTCAGGGGTAGCCTTATGTAGAGCGTGTTGCAATAATCTATTGCATCTGGAAATAAAGCAGGTATTATCTGTACCTGGCATGGAACTAAGCTGGTGATAAAATCATTGATGACTACATGTCTGTGTCAGGCTCCATTTAAAAGACACAAGAACAGAACCAGAACCCCAAAAATGCTTGTCTGAAAAAAAAACATTAGTGGGGATTTAAAAAACAAAATATTGTAATAACTTTGTAGACTTTTTCAAAATGGTACAAGTTGGGAAACAGGCCATTTCCGGCTTCCAGAGGTCCTCAGGAAGGAGCTATTTTCACCTGCCCAGGCATTGAATTATGAGTGTGGGCACTTGTGCATACATGATAGCATGGGCCTACACTCTTATGGCACCCAAGGAAAAAAAGTTTGCCATCATGGTCTATATGAACCAGTGAAGACTATCAAAAATTTTACTACCACGTGGGCGTGGCTTATGCAGGATGCCCTGCATTTTCTTTTAACATCTTTCAGTGCAAATTGGGTACTCTGGGGTGGAGCTCCATTTTTGCTACCCCACTGCGTTCCTCCCCATCTGAACAGTAGCTCACCGATTAAATGAACCCAACCAATTGTTGTTTTTATAGAACAAGCCTTCAAAGACTCTGTTTCTTATTAGCCTTAGATTATCCACGGTTGACCTATCCAGATTCTGAACAGGTTAATAAGGGGCGAGTACAAGTGCACTAGAGTGCCTTCCATCCCCTGTCCTATTGCTCTCCTATATCTCCTATACCTTATTTCTATTACTATATCTCTTCTTCTATTCTTTCTTAGATATATTTTACTATGAGTATATCCTCTACAACCTTCATTATGTATTTTACTTTCTTAGATATATTTTACTATGAGTATATCCTCTACAACCTTCATTATGTATTTTATTATGCATTGCACAAAATCAATCAATTAATAAATAAATAAAAATTGACTGGCCAATCAGTTTCATCCACATTTTTTAAAGTTCATATATTCAACAGCCTTCTTCTAACCATTTCCTTCAAGAAAGAGAAAGGATTGTGGTGTCTAAGGTGTTTCAAGCAACAATGGGGGGGAGGGTGTAAGGGGGCTTTGATAATCTGAACAGGCCTTTCAAAGCTGCATAAAAGAAACAGTGCGCCGCCATTAACAGGATCAGGAAGCATCAAGCCACGACAGCATTTGGAGCACTGGAGGCAACATAGCCCCATGTAATTACGTTAATTGCATATAATTGCTTCCAGAGACCCACACATGCTGCTTTGAAGGTAGGCATTATCAAAGGCGGTTTAGGAAGTAACTTCATCAAGCACATAAACATTGTTATAATATGATAGCCTTACTTAATGGGCCCAGGAAATATTAGGAGATGTTGATGCTGCATTTACTAACCATCAAGAGGTGGTTTTTTTAATATATTGCAGCTGTACAGAAGCTTAATAAATACCTAAAAAATAACAAAATAATACATGTTTATTTTTACGTGAAAGGACCACCCTTTGTTTGCAACGCCGCTGCAGCGTCCTTTTCCGTAAAAATAACAATGTTTATTTTTACGTGAAGACCTCCCTTTGAAGGAGCTGAGGAATCCCTCCCACGAAGAGATTCTGGGGGCGGAGCCTTGACGTCACCGGCAGGTTGCTAAGGACGCCAAGGTGATCACTTCCTGGATTCCATGGAATCCAGGAAGTGATCACCTTGGCATCCTTAGCAACCTGCCAGTATACATGATGTCAAAGCTCCGCCCCCGAAATCTCTTTGTGGGATTCCCCGTTCGGGTTCGGCCAAATTTTGCGTAAAGTTCGTCAGAACTTTATTTATTTATTTGTTTGTTTGTTTGCTTGCTTGCTTGCTTGCTTGCTTGCTTGCTTGCTTGCTTGCTTGCTTGCTTGCTTGCTTGCTTGCTTGTTTGTTTGTTTATTTATTTATTTATTCATTTATTCATTTATTCATTTATTCATTTATTCATTTATCCAATACACAAATACATAGGAAGAAAATAGACATGTGATAATATAAAAAGAGGGTGAAGGTGAACTTAGAGGAGAGGATATATGAAAGGAAGAGAATATATACACCGTTGGGTTTCCCCATCACTAGTAATGATATAGAAAAGCATAGGTAAAAGCAAACCTTTGACATGCATAAAGATAACATGCACAATGTTTTGGATGACATGCCAGCATTCGGCAACACCCAACAAAAACTGTTCTCAAAAACACACTCCATTCTCATGCAATTTTAGAGCCCAACATGTTCTCCACCACTGGTGCAGAGGTTTTCCATTCCATTGAGATTTTCTGAGCCTCCCGCACATCTGAGTCTTGATTGGATCAGACACACCCGCTTAGCTTTTGAATTTTGAGCTATAGCGTCATCTGCAGAGGAATGTCTAGATGGAGTAAATGATGAAAGCAGCTTCATGTCATTGCAATGAAAACCCCACTCTTTTGTACAATAGTAAAAAAAAGAGGTAGTGCTGTACAGTATTGATTTCATCTAACCTCTGGTGAGAGGTTATTACCAGCTGGGTATATTTGTCGACACACAACTTCCATGCTTTTTTTCCTCTTCTGCCTTCTGAAATATTTAAGACACCTCACATCCTGGACACAAACTGTTTCAACTCCTACCCTCAAAACGACATTATAGATCATTGCACATCAGAACAACTAGATACAATAACAGTTGTTTTCCCCAAATGCCATTACTCTGCTAAACAAATAATCCACTCAAAACTGTCAAACTATTTCCTAAGTCTTCACTGCTATTAATCTTTTCATTGATCCTATCACCTATCTCCTCCTACAAATGACTGTATGACTGTAACTTTGTTGCTTGTATCCTTACAAATGACATTGTCAGTATCATTGACAAATCAGTCAGCGATATTGACTGATTCCTAATATGATTTGATTGCTTATTTGTACCCAGACTATCATTAAGTGTTGTACCTTATGATTCTTGATGAATTTATATTTTCTTTTATATACACTGAGAGCATGTGCACAAAGACAAATTTCTTCCAATCACACTTGGCCAATAAAATTCTCTTCTCTTCTTCTCTTCTTCTGTTCTCTTCTCTCTCTTCTCTTCTTCTCTTCTCTTCTCTTCTCTCTTTCTCTTCTCTTCTCTTCTCTACTCTTCTCTCCTCTCCTCTCTTCTCTCCTCTCCTCTCTGCCTCTCCTCTCCTCCTCTCCCTTCCCTTCCCTTCCCTTCCATTCCATTCTGAAATGAAGATGGGGCTATAATCATACTGCTCCCAGTGTTGCTCAGTGTTGTTTTGTATGACCAAAAAGGGTAAACACATATTTTAATGGCCAAATTATAAGATATCTCTAATATGAAGGCCCACATTTTATTTTTCTTTATTTCAATAGGAATAGATGAAGGACCTCTTTACTTTGAAGAGAAAGAAGGTTAATGATGCTCCCAGTCTATGTTTACTAAAATCCTCATTCTCGTTCTACAATGCACTAACACGTAACCAGAGGCTTTTTCTAATAAAAAAAAATCTGCTGGTGCCAATGGAGTTCTTTAAATGAAAACACAAATCCTGTGTGGAAGATTAGTTTTTTAAAGAGGCTGTGAGGAAAAATCAGTTTTTCCCTATATTTCGTGTAGGGCAGCCAATCTGGGTTGTGCCTCGTCACATTCACGCTAAAGCAAATAAAACATGTAAGCTGTTTTGCACATCAGTAATTGGCTGTAATACTTGAAAAAAGGATATAGTTTTGATAAGTGTAGGAATTTGGAAGGGTTGAATATAGGAAATGCTCCTGTAGAGTAATTTAATCCGTTTCCATAACATCAGTGTTTCCCTGGTAACACCACATTCCCAACTGAAGTTCTTTGGGACACCAAATATTTCTTAGGCATTTTTTTTTCATTAATGCATTCCCCTCTAAAAAGATGCCAGGCTAATTTTATACTAAAGAATCCTTTTAAATTCCAATTAAGGGCTGATTCTAGAAGTAAGGCTTAGACCTTGAGGGATACATTGCTCTTGCTTAGCCTAAAGGCACAGAATAGTAAAATCATGAAGGCTCTAATTAGGCCATGTTTGATATACAACTTAACTGCCTGGAACTACATGTGAGTTCATAGTGGAATAAGGCATAGCTCAGTCCCACAGTAGACATTATGATTGCAAGAAATTCAAAGCAGATGGAGTTTGAAAACTACGGCGCCTAAAACATGATTTGAGTATTGCCCACAAGATCATATGCTGCAACGTCCTACCATTCAATGACTACTTCAGCTTCAACCGCAACAACACAAGAGCACGCAACAGATTCAAACTTAATAAGAACCGCTCCAAACTTGACTGTAAAAAATATGATTTCAACAATCGAGTTATCGAAGTGTGGAACTCATTGCCGGACTCAATTGTGTCAACCCCCAACCCCCAACATTTCTCCCTTAGACCCTCCATGATTGACCTCTCCAGGTTCCTAAGAGGCCAGTAAGGGTCGTACATAAGTGCACTGGTGTGCCTTTCGTCCCCTGTCCAATTGTCTTTCCTTTCTCTCACTTATCATATATATTTTCTTTCTTTCATATATCCTCTCCTCTAAGTTCACTTTACCCTTATATATATTGCTACATGTCTATTTTTCTTCCTATGTATTTGTGTATTGGACAAATGAATAAATAAAATAAATAAATATATAAACTCTCAAACCCTATAATCCCAGGTATTTTTGCATCCTATTATGGCAGCATCAAACAAATAACATTAATTATTTCATCTATATCAATTGCATCATGCTACTGATGCAAGTGACAATTTGGGTCATTGCTACAGTGATATTAATCCCCAGATAAATTGTTGGTCTTTATTTTGAATTTAACTGTTCATAATTGCTGCCGTGGAAAATTTGATCCAACAAAATAACAACATTTTCATAATTAAAAAACAAAATGTATTTATGGCTGATTATAACTTTAAGGTTGCATGAGTAAACAATCTTTGGCATCTTTACTCAAGCCCCAGTCTTGCTTTAGTTTCCAAAACTGTGAAGTACAGAGTATACAGTGTGATGCAAATATCTGTTTTCATGGCATATTTTTGAAATGTGTATGTGTAAAAATTCAAAGACATTTTAGGAAAAAAATAGAATGCTGTGTAATAACTAGGAACTGGGCATGGCTAGTTTAATGAAAAAGAAGGACCAGGGAAGACATGATAGCAGTGTTCCAATATCTCAGGGGTTGCCACAAAGAAGGAGTCAACCTTTTCTCCAAAGCACCTGAGGGTAGAACAAGAAGCAATGGGTGGAAACTGTTGTGGTTCAGTCTGGGACCCCTCCGGGAATGGCTGACCTTCTGTCGGTTTCCAGCTCAGAGGGAGAGGCTGAGGAACAGGAGGTGCAGACTGACGAGGAAGAGGAATCCCAGGCTGGAGAAGAAGGACAGCCAGAGTCCCACCAGGGGGAGCTCTCCCCAGCAAGCAGCCTGGATTCCTTAGGGGAAAATGCTCAAGACATCATAGATATGCGACAAAGGAGAGCTAATCAGAGACGGACTCAATTGGCTAAGTATTTCCAGCATTAGAGGTCACAGCTGGGTTTGGGTGTGGTGCTCTTGGGAAAGGATAAAAGGCGGACCCACCCTTCCTGGCTTGTGGAGTTTTATCTTGGAGATTCGTGAGACCTGTCTGTGAACTTTGGTGGCTTACAATCCTGGTTTGTGCCTTGGACTATTGAAACCTTGGGGGGGGGGGTGCCAGCAAGAAGCTTATGGTATTGACTGGACATCAGGACCCTGCTGTAACGTATTATAGCCTGTCTGTTGTGAAGACAGGTTTTCCTTTGTGCTTATTTTTTCCAGCTATAAAATACTTTTGGCTTTTACCAGAGTGTCTGGCTGTTTTTTCAGTTGGTGTTGAGGTCTGGGAAAACCCAGACAGAACAGAAACTAAACAAGGAAAGAAGTAACTTAGAACTAAGGAGAAATTTCCTGACAATCAGAACAATTAATCAGTGGAACAACTTGCCTCCAGAAGTTGTGAATGCCACAACACTGGAAGTTTTAAAGCAGATGTTGGATAACCATCTGTCTGAAGTAGTATAGGGTTTCCTGCCTAAGCAGGCAGTTAGACTAGAAGACCTCCAAGGTTCCTTCCAACTCTGTTGTTGTTGTTGTTGTTGTTGTTGTTGTTGTTGTTGTTGTTGTTCTTCTTCTTCTTCTTCTTCTTCTCCTCCTCCTCCTCCTCCTCTTCCTTCTCCTTCATATTATTATTATTATTATTATTATTATTATTATTATTATTATTATTATTATTAGCCAGCTTTTCTCATAATTTTAGTCTCAAGCAATGCCCAGTCTCAGAATATCAAATAACTATCATTCCCTTTCAACGCTAATAAATAAATGGAACAATATTATGATTCCATATAAAGCCTCGGCTTTATAAATGGTGCTTGTTGTTCTATGCCACAGAACCCAGAATTGGTAAAATGAGATTTAGAAATTATAGACTGTTAAATTAAGGTCTGGCCATGATATGTCACCATCTCTCCTGACAGCTCTTTTCACCATGGTTTTAAAAATTCTATTTCAGAGGCTTATAGGAGGAAAGCTTCAACTGCTGACCTGGAGAAGCGGTACAACACAGACCATATTGGAACATTAGCAGAATAAGGTGGAAGACATTTCTGCTACCAAGAAGAATGATTTTGAAGTCCTGTCTATATGCTGCTTATATGCTCCATTAAAAGGCCTTAAACCTTTAATTTTCTTCCTCTAGCATTGTTGCTGAGGGTTCTTATTCCTTATTAAAAATCCCCACATAGAAAAATTCTCAGGCTATTATGGCTGGCATTTCTTTCAAGGCTGCCTTGATTATCTACCAATCACGTCCCTGAGTCTCAGAATGAGAAAAGAATTGTTGCCATTTCTTGACATTTTGCTTAGTTATGATATAAAATATTATTTTACTGAAAGAGTAGTAGATCCTTGGAACAAACTTCCAGCAGACGTGGTAGATAAATCCACAGTAACTGAATTTAAACATGCCTGGGATAAACATAGATCCATCCTAAGATAAAATACAGAAAATAGTATAAGGGCAGACTAGATGGACCATGAGGTCTTTTTCTGCCGTCAGACTTCTATGTTTCTATGTTTCTATGATGGCAAAATAATGTATAGTCTTTGGTATGCTCAGTTTTATGATGAGAAGCAAGGCATGGAAGATAATAGTTTCAGTACATCAGACATAAAAAAGCATTCTAATTTCAGCATTGTTTATACATTCCTAGCCCAAGACAAAAGACGAACCAGCTTCATTGGATGCTTTTAATTTTCTGGGCTGCTTAAAACAAATGCACACAGAAGTTGCCAGCAATACCTGAAGCTGTTTTAAGCAAGAAGATTATTAGAGCATGCAGTTTCTTCACCAAGGTGATGTGTAAACTTGAATAGATACGGGTGCACATTTAGTTGCAACTGCTTCATTAAATTAACTTTGCTCTCTCTCTCTCTCTCTCCCTCCCTCCCTCCCTCCCTCCCTCTCTCTCTTTCAACAAATCTTTCAAGTTCCTTTCCCTGTTGTTTTTAATAAAGCATGGATGTGTGCATACATGGGTAGAAATAATAAGGAATGGAAAGAAGCTTTGCAAGGGCAAACATTCAAGCGATTCCTTTGCTACATTTTTTATTATTTTTGGTGTGATATCCCCAACTAGGAAATGTCATGTCACTAGGTTATGGAATAAATAAAGCAAGACTGTGAAGAGGGTTCGGAATACATTGAACCTCAAGTTGTTCCTTGAATTTTTATTATTTGCAGTCTTAGCTGACCACAAACAGGATTGGAATAATTGTCCTGTTGAGAATTAACCTGTTAGTGAAAGATAAAGTTTCCATCTAGTTCATGGATCATTCCTGGTGACCTTAGAAACATGTTGAGGTTTTCTGGTAAACACTAAGAAAGTGATTGGCTGTTGCTTTATTCCAGGGTCTTTAAAAAAAAAAAAATCTAATTAACTAGATTCAACCCTTTCTGGCTTCTCAATGTCAGCTAATACTGATTATACTTGAACTACCAGCTTGGAACGGTTTCCTATGTGCACTCTTAACAACAATATCTTGCTTGCCATAGTCTAGATTTATTTGTACCACTGTACATTTAAAACTAAAGAAAATTCACACATTGTCTTTCCAGCATGGAGCAATCTGGGATTTTAGTATACTTTGATCCAGTACTGAAAGATACAGAACCAAAATAATCACACAGTTATGTCTGATTTGCTGGTCAGCTAAACAAGTCATGATTGCTAGTAAATTTAGAGCACAAAAAAGAAATTAAGGACAATTTTTCAACTCTGCTATATTAAAAAGATTGGAATCTTTCACAACAGAGTATTTGTGAAATAAAGTTATATAATTATGGTCAAAAATCTCAATTGCTTCCTTACGGGTGAGTCATCACTGATTCTGCTGGATGTAAACCTGACATTTAGTTCATTCCTTTGTTGGTCAATACATGGCCTAAATTCACTTTGTGTAGTGAGCTGTCTTAGTGGAGAATAGGTTTTGACTTCTTCAAATTGAAGAAGTGCATGCATTTGCAAAAGGTAAGACTATTAACAGCTGAAATTCAAAAACATTGCACTATAGGTTGCTCCTGTATGTAAAGCTAGAGAAACCATCATGCCCTTAAAGCATTCCTCCTATATCTTTATGATTGTTTAAATCAGGGGTCCCCAACCACCGGGCCGCGGACCAGTACCGGGCCGCGGGGCATGTTGCACCGGTCCGTGGAGTCAGCAGCTGCCAGTCCTCCTGCCGCCGCCCCCTCCCTCCAGTGCTTCATCTCCTGCTGGGAAAGAGGCCTCGGGACAGGGCGATGGACGGGACAGAGGGGTGGGAAGGACCGGGAGGCTCAAGCCTCTTTTGGCTTCTGCCATGGCACGCCTTTGCGTTTTTGGCTGGGGGGGAGGCAGGAGGGCCGGCCTGACCCCCTCCCTCCAGCGCTTCACCTGCCGCCGGGCAAGAGGGTTTGGGAGGCAGGTTCTGCCGGCCACAGGGCGATGGCGGGAAAGAGGGGTGGGAAGGACCAGCACCCCCATGCTTAATCCCGCCCCCAACCACACCCCTTTCCGCCCCCACTGGGCCATAGAAAAATTGCCTTGCTGAAACTGGTCCCTGGTGGAAAAAACGTTGGGGACCACTGGTTTAAATTGTTCATTTGGTTGATAGAATTTGAGTTTTCCTGAGGCCTGTAGATCCTCCTCTCTTACATCTATGTGTGATTTCTACTACCTGAAGAAAGTGAATTCCAAAGTGGATGTTGGTCCCATTCTTTGTGTGCCTATTTTTCATCCTGTACATTTTTTAATTTTTTTAATCTTGTCAATCATGTGTTAGATAACAGGTCTAAGTATAAATATGGACATGAAGAAGAAATGAGTACAAATAAATGGGGAGAGTAGGACAGGGATGGTAGGCATGCCGGTGCATTTATGCACATCCCCTTTACGGACCTCTTAGAAATAGGGTGAGTTTAAGATTGAAGCTATGAAGGTTTGAAGCTGTAACAATAGAGTTAGGTAGAGCATTTTAAGAATTGACCACTCTGTTGCTGAAGTCATATTTTCTGCAATGGAGTTTAGAGTGGTTTACCTTGAATTTGTATCTATTGTTTGCCCATGTATTGTTGAGATTGAAGCTGAAGTAGTCATTGACAGGTAGGACGTTGTTGCAGACAATTTTGTGTGTGCCCATGTATTGTTGAGATTGAAGCTGAAGTAGTTATTGACAGGTAGGACATTGTTGCAGACAATTTTGCTTAGGTCAGATTGTAGGTGGCATAATTCTAGGTGGTCCAAGCCCAAAATGCTACACAACTTTTCTGACTTTTGCCAAGTCCTATAAAGATAGAGGCTGTTTTACAGGAGATACTTCTATCCTTTTTTGGCTCTTTCTCTATTGCAGAATAGAAACTGAGATTAATGAGATTAAAGATTAAAAAGTAAACAGAAGGTTTATAAAGTGAATGCGTTCGATCAGAGTTAAAATATATGTGTTGTGGTTTCTGGTTGCTATTAATTGGATTTCCTTTTGACTGAATGACGAGGCTTCAAGGACTTGTTCATAAGTATTTGCTTTATTTCTTAGAGAAAACAATAAATTGGATTAGAAAATGGATTTTTTAAAATTAAGCTACATTTGTTACCATTTCTGGTAGCTCTTAATAGACTTTTGCTGATTAGGAGTGAATGATAAATTCTTACAATTTGATTAATGATAAGGGATAAGATATTGGGTTTTTTGAAAAGTGAAATACTAGAGAAATTATTAAGGTACTGACATACCTTGAGAATGTCGATGGCGTAGTGCCTCGGTGGCGCAGTGGTTAGAGGGCAGTACTGCAAGCTACTTCTGCTGATCACTGGCTGCCAGCAGTTTCGCAGATTGAATCTCAGTAGACCCAAGGTTGACTCCATCCTTTCAAGGTTGGTAAAATGAGGACCCAATATGCTTACTCTATGTAAACCACTTAGAAAGGGCTGTAAAGCACTTTGAAGCAGTATATAAGTCTAAATGCTATAATGCTACTGCTATTTGCTATCCGTTTTACTTGTCTGCAGGGAGGGAGAAGATACCATTTAAATATCTGCTGTTTCTGTTTTCTATTAATTGCATTTCTTTATATTGTATTAATCTTTTGTCTTTGTATTTGTAAACTTTAACAAAATTAATAACAGACAAACAATCAAGCAAAAAACAATATTTTAAGCAAGGAGTGAGTGGTCCATGTCCTGCTCAGCTGGTCACGAATTATGAGGACCAAGAGAGAGATGAGTACTGACATCGCAGGCCAGTGTTCTTGCCATCTGCATCTGAGAGTGAGAGTGAAGGAGAATTATAGACTGAAGAACCACCAAAGAATGTAGCACCCCCAGTTATGGGATTGAGTGAGTCAGAGGAAAATGGGGAATTAGAGGAGCAGGACTCCCTATTAGATGCAAGAGTCGGGAGAACTAGGTCCAGACATGACTATCTGAAAAGAAGGGGTTCTTGGCATTAATAGATCTATGGGACATTTGGCCACACCTTGCCAGTATATAAGGGACAGGCTGGGGGAAAAGGAGTGTGGTGAACAACGTTTAACATCATGGCAGCTGGTTAATCGAAGCTGAGAGACTTTTCTGCTTTATTCAGACTGTTTATTCAGGCCAGTTCATGTTCTGCTGAGTTAATAATTAATAATAATTTATTAGATTTGTATGCCGCCCCTCTCCAAAGACTCGGGGCAGCTCACAACAGTTCCGTTGAACTGTAAGTTTTATCAAGCTACCAGAAACACTTCAGGAACTGAGATTTATGACTCCCTCTGGCTGGCAGCTGGACGTCTGTTATCTCTGGCTCATTAGAGAGGAATGCTGCCAACATGATATTCCTTACACTTAACCAGTTTATTGCATGAACTGTTTTACCAATAGATTTTGTCTATGATCAAATTTTGGAAAGCGTTTATGGCTTTTTATTTCTGATCATTGCCCTGTCCAGACAGAACAGGAACTACAAAGGACCAAACCATACTCCTATCAATACTGGCAACCCAAGCTACATAAATAGGAAATAAATTCCATACTCTCTTTTATAATTACCATATTTTTCTGAGTATAAGAAGCACCGGAATATAAGACGCACCTTAGTTTTTGGGGAGGAAAATATGGAAAAGAATCTGCTTACCAGGTATTCATCTGGCTAGCGTCCTTAGTCTGGTCAGCTTCAGCACATTATTTTATTCCCAGGTTAAGGGCTTTAAAAAAATTTATTCTGAGAGACTAACAATGAAAGAGCTTGCAAACCGGTAAGAGCTAGGAATATCATTATCACCTGGAAAGAAACAGTCTGAGCAAGTACAGCAATGGAGAAAATCCTGCAAAGACTTAGGGCTTGGAAAACATTCTTCTTTGCAGAGAATAACAATTGAAGAGCTTGCAAGCGGGTAAGAGCTGGGAACATCATTAGCACCTGGTTAAGGCTGGAAAGAAACATCTGGAGCAAGTAAAGCAATGAAAAAAACCCTATAAAGACAGGGTTTGGAATGCATTCTTGTCAGAAAGTAACAATGAAAGAGCTTGCAAGCTGGTAAAAGCTGGGAACATTATTAGTACCTGGTTAGGGTTGGACAGAAACATTTGGGGCAAATACAGAATGAAAAAAAAATCAAAGACAGGGTTTGGAAAACATTCTTTGCAGAGAGTAAAAATGAAAGAGCTTACAAGCTGTTAAGACCTGGGAACATCGTTAGCACCTGGTTAGGGCTGGGAAGAAACTTATTCAGAGCAAGTAGAGTAATGAAAAAAACCCTGCAAAGACTTAGGGCTGGGAAAATATTCTTCACAGAGAGAAACAATGAATGAGCCTGCAAGGTAAGAGCTGGGAAGATCGTTAGTGTTCTGTCTGGGTTCCCCCAGACGTCAACACCAACTAAAAAGAGTATCCAGACACGCTGGTAAAAAGCAAAGTCATTTTATATCTTTGAAAACAAACACAGATAACAAAAACTGTTCTTACAAACTGGAATGCTATGAAGCTTCACAGAAAAGTCACGACGGCCAGACAATACAACAGGCTTCTTGCTGGCACACACTCCACTGTAGATAATAAAACCCACGCCTCTCCCAGGTTTTCAGCCTTCGAGGCCACAAGCCAGAATCAGAGACGCCAAGGATCGAAGCAAGGTCACAGGACTCCCAAAAGATAACTCTCCACAATACAGGAAGGGTGGGCCTGCCTTTTCAACCTTTCTGAGGAGAACCACACCCAAACCCAGCTGTTGCCTATTAGGGATGGAAATACCTGGCTAATTGTCCCCTTCTTTGTGCTGCCCTTCTCTGCCTCATATCTATGATGGCTTGTGCGTTCTCATCTAATGACTCCAGGCTACTCGCTGGGGAGAGGTCCCCCCCGGGGGTCTCAGGCTGTTCTCCCTCCTCCTCGTCCTGACATTCCTCTTCCCCGTCTGCCTGGTCCTCCTCCTCCTCCTCCTCCTGTTCCTCGTCCTCCGCCTCTGAGCATGGAGCCGGCAGAGTTCCAGCCGTTCCCTGAGGAGCCTCAGACTGAATCACAACAGTTAGCAGCTAGTTAGGGCTAGGGGAAAAAAGCTACATTCAGAGTACAAGATGCATCCTAATTATCAGCTTCTTTTAGGAAGGAAAAGGGTGCGTCTTATACACCAAAATACGGTATGTTATCTAGTTTCGTAATGAAACATCTGCAAGCAAGCAACTCAGCTCACAGAGCACCAAGAACTCCAACCTACAAAATAGGGTATATGTCCATTTTAATCAGCCTTGGAAGCCTTCTCAGCTCCTTTATCAAACAGCCATAGTTCAGTGGCAGAGGGCCTATTCTATATTCTTTCCTGGATTATGCACAGCAGCAGATAGAATGACAGGAAAAATGTGTTATCTGTTCTAGGAGACTCTATTATAATGTACTCAGAATGGTGTTTTGACTTTGGATAAGGCAACTTCCTGTCTGACATCTGAATTTGCCTTTTCTATTTACTCCCGATATAAATAGCAAAACACCGGTGCTGAGAATTAAGATCTTAAATATTATTTCAAGTCTCCACTGAGCTGGGCATGGATGGAGTGTGACAATGATCAATTTCTGCCCTAATCCCCAGAGCTAGAAAACCAGATTTTAATTAATTTAGTCACAGCTGAATATTGTTTCAGAGGGCACATTGATATGCAGCAACCATCAACTTTCCCGTGATAAGGGAAGAGGAGGTAGCTGTGCCATTTTATTCCGTTGCCATCACCTCTTGTCACCCCGGTTAATTTGCATTCAGATTGCTTGAATCAATGCCATAATGAAATTGTCACATTTTGTAACTTATAGATGAGCCATTTTGTTGTTGTTTTTGGAAGCATAGTCTAAAATGATGAATTCAGGAAGGCAACCAAGAGAGTAAGACCCATGCCTTTGACAAAAGCAAATAATGGAAACAATTCAATTACATTTTCCACAATGACCTATAAAGTTCAGCAGGCTTCTAAGGTGCATTTCAGAAAGTGGGAAATGTATGTGTAAGACAGCATTCTCAAATTGGTTGGAGGGAGTGCTTTTTTCTCTCTCTCTTCCTCTTGCTTCCAAACATTTTTGTTTAATGAGTTGCAGAACTTTTTACATGGTTGAATTTCAGTCTTCCAGTTCCACCAGTAAGGTTAGTTAGGGTTATTTTATGGTGCCTGCCATTAATTTGTACATGCATATAGCAGCTATAGGTTGCTCCTGGTTCAGTCTGGTTCTGTGAACCAGTAGCGGCATAAGAACAGCCATGATGAATCAGGCCAAAGCCCATTGAGTCCAACATTCTGTTCAGTGGCCCACCAATTGTACATGGGGATCTTGAGCAGAAAGAGAAGGCAAAACCCTCCCTTTCCCTTGACCCCCCAACAAATGGTACTCAAGGGAATCCTGCCTGCATCAACCAACATAGAAGTGGCACATTGGCATCAATGTTCCCTCTAATTTTTTTTCAGTGTGGGCAGAAAAGTATAATGTCTGAGCGGCAGTCCCTTTGGGACTGGGCGGCATAGAAGTATAAATAAATAAATAAATAAATAAATAAATAAATAAATAAATAAATAAATAAATAAATAAATAAATAAATAAATAAATAAATAAATAAATAAATAAATAAATAAATAAATAAATAAATAAATAAATAAATAAATAAATAAATAAATAAATAAACATTCCCTTCTTTTTTATTAAAATAAATTAATAATAAAACAAAACCAAAATCTATTACTATTAAAGCTAAAACAACCAGCAAAACCAAAAACACAACTATTAATAAACCCATGCTTTAAAATCTTCATTTCTTAAACATTTATCATAGTATTATAGTAATCTAGGCGAGGGGAGGGAAGGGGAGGCTAGGGGAAGGAAGAGGACCAAGGGACGAGAGACCCCTGGACAGGAGTCTCGCGCAAGGAGGACCCACGTATTGAGGAAGTGGCGGTGGCAGCCAGACCCAGACATTGCTGGTGGCGGGAAAAACTTGGAAGCCGCAAAGAAGGAAGCTCAGCTTCCAGTCTCACAACTTTTTGCTCTTCGCGCCCTCAGCAAAAAGAGCTTCCTTCTTTGTGGCTTCCAAGTTTTTCCAGGCCATAGAATCTGCCAGGGAGGGGGAGAGAGATTTGAGACCTCCACGCTAGAATGGGAATCTTCTACGCTGAGATCTCAAATCTCCTGCGCTATAGCACATAGCACAGGTTAGAGGGAACAGTAATGGACATCCGTTTCAATAACCACTTATACACTTGGCATCCATGAATCTGTCTAATCCTGCCTTGAAGCTACCAAGGCTGACAGCTGTCATGACCTCTTTTGGAAGTGAATTCCATAAACCAACAACCCACTGGGTGAAGAAATACATTTGTTCTCTTTCTGACCTATGAGCCTTAGGGAGTGACCCCTCATCCTAGTATTGTGTGATAAAGAAAACAACTTTTCTCTATCCACCTTTTCTATCATTTTATACACTACAATCAAGTCACAACTTAAACGCCATCTTTCAAGGCTGAAGAGACCAAGGTGTTGCAACCTGATTTCATAAGGGAGGTGTTCCATTTCCTTGATCATTCTTGTTGCCCTTTTTTGCCCCTTTTCCAGTTCCATTATATCCGTCTTGAGATGCAGTGACCAGAACTGTACATAGTACTCCAAGTGTGGTCTTACCATCATTTTGTACAGAGGCCATACAACACTTATTGACTTATTTTCTGTAAAAAATATGACTTCAGCAACCGAGTTGTCGAAGCATGAAACTCATTACCTGACTTAGTAGTAACAACCCCTAACCTTCAACATTTTCCCCTTAGACTATCCACGATTGATCTCTCCAGGTTCCTAAGAGGTCAGTAAGGGGTGTATATAAGTGCACTAGTGTGCCTTTCGTCCCCTGTCCAATTGTCTCTCCTTTATCTCATATATCTTTTCTTCCTTTCATATATCTTCTCCTCTATTGTTATGTCTTTTCTTCTATCCTTTTCTTTATATATATTACTACATGTCTATTCTCTTCAATGTGTATTGTGTATTGGACTAAATAAATAAAATAAATAAAATAAATAAAATAAATAAAATAAATAAAATAAATAAAATAAATAAAATAAATAAAATAAAATAAATTAAATTAAATAAATTAAATAAATTAAATAAAATAAATAAAATAAATAAAATAAATAAAATAAATAAAATAAATAAAATAAATAAAATAAATAAAATAAATTAAATAAATAAAATAAAATAAATAAAATAAATAAAATAAATAAAATAAATAAAATAAATAAAATAAATAAAATAAATAAAATAAATAAAATAAATAAAATAAATAAAATAAATAAAATAAATAAAATAAATAAAATAAATAAAATAAATAAAATAAATAAAATAAATAAAATAAATAAAATAAATAAAATAAATAAAATAAATAAAATAAATAAAATAAATAAAATAAATAAAATAAATAAAATAAATAAAATAAATAAAATAAAATAAAATAAAATAAAATAAATAAAATAAATAAAATATATAGATGGATGGATATAAAAGCCCTTCATGGCACCGGACCAGAATATCTCCGGGACCGCCTTCTGCCGCACGAATCCCAGCGACCAATTAGGTCCCACAGAGTTGGCCTTCTCCGGGTCCCGTCAACTAAACAATGTCGTTTGGCGGGACCCAGGGGAAGAGCCTTCTCTGTGGCGGCCCCGACCCTTTGGAATCAACTCCCCCCCAGATATCAGAGTTGCCCCCACCCTCCTAGCCTTTCGTAAGCTCCTTAAAACCCACCTCTGTCGTCAGGCATGGGGGAATTGACATGTTCCTTCCCCCTAGGCTTATAAAATTTGTGTATGGTATGCTAGTGTGTATGATTGGTTTTTAACTTGTGGTGTTCTTAAAATTAATTTAATATTGGATTTGTCTTGTATTGCTGTTGCTGTGAGCCGCCCCGAGTCTGCGGAGAGGGGCGGCATACAAATCTGATTAAACTTAAACTTAAACTTAAAATAAATAAAATAAAATAAAATAAATAAAATAAATAAAATAAATAAAATAAATAAAATAAATAAAATAAATAAAATAAATAAAATAAATAAAATAAATAAAATAAAATAAAATAAAATAAAATAAATAAAATAAATAAAATAAAATAAAATAAAATAAATAAAATAAATAAAATAAATAAAATAAATAAAATAAATAAAATAAATAAAATAAATAAAATAAATAAAATAAATAAAATAAATAAAATAAATAAAATAAATAAAATAAATAAAATAAATAAAATAAATAAATAAAATAAATAAAATAAATAAAATAAATAAAATAAATAAATAAATAAATTTTCGATTCTCTTCCTAATCATGCCAAGCACGGAATTTGCTTTTTTTATATCCTGCTGCTGCACACTGGTTTGACATCTTCATTGAGATTTCCACCAAAACCTCAAGATCCCTTTCTTGGGTTGTCTCAGAGGCTCTGCCCACTGCCTGGGATGCTTCTGTGCATGCTTTGCAAGTGTGCACAAGTAGATGCCCGAACCAGTAGCAAGTTTTAGAATCCACTACCGATATAAAGGTGTACAAGGTTTTATGTATATGTAGAGATGATTCATCTGTGACATTTGTACTGTACTGCCCAATGACATCTATGAACAAAAAGCATACGGATTATGAAATACTTCTATAATTATTACATTTCTTAAGTAGGAGGACAGCAAGTTTGACATTGAAACATGAACATCACGAGCTTCCGGTTTGGTGGAGATCGCGGCGAGACGTGTCTGGCAGGGCTCTGCCAGGCGAATCTCTTCTACCCCCTCCGAAGGTCGCATTTGCGATCGGATCGGGCCCGGATGGCCCGATCCATGAACAGGGGGCTCTCCTCTGCCCGAGGACCCATCGCCAGGATTCCAGAGGCAGCGGTTCGCCCCGCAGCTTCGGAGACGGGAGAACCGCTCCTCTTTGCTTAAGAGGACCGGCCAGCGCTTTCTCCCCTCACTCAGCGGGAAGAATAAAAGCAAAGAAGCGAAAGTAAAAATATTTACATCTACATAGAAAAAGAGTACAGCAGAGAAAGGACTTAAGGTAAAAATCTCTATTGTGTTTCGTCTTTAAGTCAGAAGATCGTAAAACTTTTAAGTGAAAGTTTTTTTTTCCCAGGGCGAAAGTGAAAGTTTTTTCTTGTTTAAACCCATCCGCAAATAACAGCCGGACCTAATTTTTTTCTCTTCACTTTTACTTTTCCATTTTGAACGTGAACTTGGGAATCTATAAAATAATTTTCTGACTTTATGCTTTAACAAAATAGTTTAAATTTGACATGACTATTTAGGAAATTTTAACTGCTAAAGGAAATTTCTAGTGATGACCAGAATTTGTTCTTGATAGATTTTTAAAATCATAATCTTCTGGACTTAATTTTTGAAGCGGAGGAACACAGTCTTGCTGCCTTTTTTTTTTCCTCTTGCTGCCTATTTTCACAACATGAATAACTTAATAATCATGAATTAAATGGAATCTAGAAGAGATTGAAATCACTTCTTTTTTGGATTACTTATTGCTGGATTAACCTATTTGGAATACTTGCTGAGCCTTTTGGACTATTTGCTGACACCCTTTGGATTATTTGCTGAGAACTCCTTGGTTTAACATCTGCCTGCTGCACGAAAATTAACTTGACTCCATCTTGGGATCTCTTTCTTTGTTCTTTGTTCCTGTCTTGAATTTGGAAAATAAACTGACTCCATCTTGAACATAAGCAAGTTTTGGAATTGCTTTACTCCTTGAATTTTGAATTGAAATCAAATATAACTTTACCCTTTGAGATTTGGATTTTCATTTCTACTTCCTAGCAAAATTACAGGATCTATAAGAAGAACTTAAGTATACAATACTGTTATTGTGTCTTTGAATAACTATCTGGTTTTTTTTCCCCTGATTTTTCTTTGACTTTCTTCCTTACATTTCTATTACTAGAAGAAGTTTGGTTTGAACTACATGCATTGTTAATAAACCTTGGGTCCCTGCTCTATTCTAAATAGTTGAACTAAAATACCACCCTCCTTCTTTTTCTTTTTGAACAAATTTTTTTACTTTACTTTTCCCCTTTTCTTTTTCCTCCCCTCCCCCCAAAGTCTTTTCCTCCAAAAAAAAATTTTTTTTCTTTTCTTTCTTTTGTCTTCTATATACAGTTGATATTCCTTCTCTTCTCTTATTTTCTGTCCTCCTTTTACTTGAAAAGGCTAACACTTTTTTTTTTTTCCTGTGGCACTAAACAACAATATTTTTTTTTTCTCTTCTTCTTTTGAACTCTGTTATTAATTGAATTGCTATTGAATTGGTATAGTCATATTACAAGGGAAACAAAATATATTGAATAGTTTTGGAATTTATAGTAATTTCTTTTCCTTTTCACTATATATAAAATTGAAACTAACTTTAAAATTTGAAATAGTGGATTCTAATTTGATAATGTCCCACACCTCAACTCTCGTTAAAACAACAAAGAAACAAACAACACCAACTACCCTATCTCCACAAGTGTCACCGCATTCTTCTCCTTCGCATCAAGTGCTAACCATGTCTTCTAAAGACAAAGACAAAGACAAAACAATGCAGTCCAATCTTGCAACTATACATGAGACTTTGAATACTTTGAAGGACTTTATGGTCAAATCACAAGAAGATGCCACTCAACAAAGAGAGGCTATAAAGGAGGAGGCAACACAACAAAGAGAAGCCATAAAGGAGGAGGCAACACAACAAAGAGAAGCCATAAAAGCTGACTTGGCAGAATTTAAAGTGGAGATGGCTCAAATGAAAGCTGATATGGGTGAGATGAAAGATCAGATAAAGCAGATCCAACAAACTCTTCAAGAAAGTGATGACCGAGTTAAAAAAGTTGAAGAGCAAGCTGACAAAAATGAGAAAAGAATGGACTATCTTGAAGGGAGAGCTGATGAAAGATACAAAAAATATGATGAATCTATCATCCAGCTGGAGATGCAACGAGCTTCGTACGGACTTCGATTTCAGAATATAAAAGAGGAAAAAGATGAAGACTTAAAAACGACTATGGCGGAAATCATTGGAGGTATACTTCAAGAGGACCCTATGGCTTTACAGAAAGAAATCGATGAAGTATACCGAATCTCGAATAGCTATATCCGTCGACACAACCTCCCAAGAGAGATACATATTAAATTTACAAGAAAGGCGTTGCGAGATGAGATACTTCATTATTCAAGAAACTCCCCGCCTCAACGACATGGAGTAGAAATAAAGATATTAAAACAAGTTCCAAGAAGTGTCAGAGAAAACAGAAGAGATTACCACTTTCTAACCAAAATCTTGATTAAAGAAAATATCACTTACCGTTGGCTTATTCCACAAGGACTTTCTCTGACATGGCGCTCTACAAGGTACAAACTGGAAAACGTAGATCAAGCTATGTTCTTTCTTGAACAGAGTGGTTTGCGCCACTCCGACCATGCAAGTCAGCAACTAGTGGTCCAACTACAGCCAGCTCAACAGCAACCAGGGGAAAAATCACTAACTCAGCAAGAAGAAAACCTGGGGGCAATTGCCCAAGTAATGGAGCAGGACCAAGGTTCTAGAAGAGTTCAACCTCAGCGAGAAACCAAAAAACCTATTAAATGACAACGAATAAAGACTTGAAAATCTTTTCCGTAAATGTTAATGGACTTAACGAACCAAGAAAAAGGAAGCAAATTTTTTCCAAAATCAGAAATCAAAATGTTCAGATTGCAATACTACAAGAAGTTCATATCAAAAAAGACAACCAAAAATTACTGTTGAATCCCAAAATTGGAAAAATGTATGCTGCATTAGCAGACCAAAAAAAAAGAGGTGTAGTGATGTATGTCAAGAATTCTATAAATTCCAAACAAATATATAAGGATAAAGAGGGTAGGATATTGATTGTACAAGTAGATATTGAACCCAGACCTCTAGTGGTTGTTTCTATTTATGCCCCCAATGAAGACCAAATGACATTCTATAAAAATTTACACCAAATAATAACAGATTTAGCTATTGATAATCTATTGATAATAGGTGATTTTAATGCTATCGCGAATAGACAATTAGACCACTCAGGAGGGGGAGGTAACAAAAAAAGGGGAAAAGGTAAAAAAACAAGAAGGAACTTGCTACCCAGTACTTTTCAAAAAATGAAAGCGGAACTATTATTAAGCGACATTTGGAGGGAAAGACACCCTCTCAAAAGGCAATTTACCTTTTATTCCAATCCTCACAAAATTTGGACGAGAATTGACATGTTATGGGCACCAAAAACGGTGGCAGAACAAATAAGAGAAGTTGAGATAGACGTTAATACATGGGCCGATCACAATCCAATAGTGGTCTATATGACGATGAATAATAAACAGAACAATTGGCGGATGAACAGGCATATATTAAACGACAAGAAATACAAGGATTGGATTGAAAAGGAATTAAAAATATTTTTTGAAATTAATAAAACATCAGACACTACTCCACAGAACTTATGGGATACAGTTAAAGCGTACATAAGAGGTTTAACAATATCTTATACAGCAAAATATAATAAGGAAAAGAAATTAGAGTATTTACAATTAACAAACGAACTAAAACAATTAGAATCCTTATCGCAGCAACATACCAAGAATAGAGATCTAAAGACAGAAATAAACGTAATTAAACATAAAATCAGAGTTATAGAACAAAACCAATTAACTGAAAAGATTAAAAGAGCAAAGCAACAATACTTTGAATATGCAAATAAACCTGGCAGATGGTTAGCGTATAAACTCAGAAAACAAAGTCAATCAAAATTAATCCAAAAATTAGAAGATAAAGATGGTAAAATAAAATACGATACAGAAGGTAAGGCAGACATTGTGTATAATTTCTATAAGGAATTATATGCTAAAGATCATGTCATTGAAGATGAAGTTTTTAACTATTTAGAGGCTTCAAATCTACCACAAATAACAGAAGATCAACAGGCTACTATGGACGGACCAATAACAATGGAGGAACTCTTAATAACAATTAAAAAACAGAAAAGCAACAAGGCCACAGGTCCAGATGCCATACCTGCAGAATGGTATAAGATAGATAATGAAACAATAAGAAACCATATGTTAGAAACTTTTAATTCCTGTAGACTTGACGGAAAAATTCCTAAATCTTGGTCAGAATCATTGACAACTTTAATACATAAACAGGGTACAGAACCAGAAAAAATCAAAAATTATAGGCCTATATCACTATTAAATGTAGATTATAAGATCTTTATTGCCATTTATGCAGAAAGACTTAAAGGAGTTATAAATGGAATAATACACCAAGACCAAAATGGGTTTCTTCCAGGGAGACAAATTAAAAATAATATTAGAACTGTAATAAATATACTAGAGTACTATGAACAACACTCAGATAAGATGGCATCTTTAATGTTTTTGGATGCTCAAAAAGCCTTTGACAACGTTAATTGGATATTTATAAAAATGCAATTAAATAAAATGAGATTTGGCCCAAAATTTGTTAATCTAATAGATACTATATATTCAAAACAAACAACGAATATAATATTGAATAACAGCCAATTACCAATACTTGATATAAATAAGGGAGTTCGCCAAGGATGTCCTATATCACCATTGTTATTTATTATGACCCTTGAAACCTTATTAATTAAAATAAGAGCGGACCCCAGAATAAAAGGTTTAACCGTAGGAGATGAAATCTATAAACTCCAGGCCTTTGCAGATGATCTAATGTTTATAATTGAAGAACCGACCACAACAGTTCCTACTTTATTACAAACCATTGAACAATATGGAAATGTAGCAGGTTTAAAGATAAACAAAAACAAAACACATTACTTGACTAAAAACATGAACAAAATACTAGAAACTAAATTAGAAACTATTTCTGGAATAAAGACTGTAAAAAAGGTAAAATATTTAGGAATAAATTTAACAGCGAAAACAATAACATTAAAAAATGATAATTATATGAAATTGTTAGCAGAAATTAAAAAAGACTTAGCAACCTGGAACAATTTGAAAATATCTTTCTTAGGAAGAATTGCAACAATTAAGATGAACATTTTACCCAAGGTCTTATTTCTTTTTCAGACAATACCAATAAATCCAGGGGGTATCTTTTTAAGAACTTTAACAAATCTAGTTAAAAAATTTATATGGCAAGGTAAAAAAGCAAGGATAAAAATGAATTGTTTAGAAGATATCAAAGAAAGAGGAGGATTTGGCCTTCCAAATTGGAAATTATACTATCAGGCCGCTGCACTAACATGGCTTAGAGATTGGATAATTTTAGATAATAAAAGAACACTTGAACTAGAAGGACATGATTTAATGCTTGGATGGCACGCATTTTTATGGTATGATAAGGACAAAAACCATTCATATTTTAAAAGGCATACATTAAGGAAATACTTACTAGAAGTATGGAAAGATATAAAGAAGAATCATTTCTTAAGCATCCCAGATTGGTTAGCTCCCTTAGAAGCAATAACACATCCAAAGTCTATAAAGGACAAGAAAATGACTTATAGATATAAAGAACTATTAAATGATCAGATGAAGCTTAAATCTAGAATTCAACTACAAGAAGAAGGGATAATAATAGATTGGTGGCACTATGCCCAGATCCGATCTAGATATCAGAAGGATAAAACTCTTTATATTTTTAATAAAAGTAAGAATTCTTTAACTACCTTGATAACCACTAACCCTACAAAAATGATAGGGAAAATATATAAACTACTTATTGCTCATAAAAATATAGAATTGTCTTTAAAAGATACTATGATAAGATGGTGTAGAAATATTGGCAAGGAAATAGATATAGACACATGGGAGAAAGTGTGGATTAATAATTGGAAAATGACTAAATCAGTTTCTTTAAAAGAAAACCAAATCAAAATGTTCTATAGATGGCATCTCCCACCAAATAGGATAGCAAAAATGTTTCCCAAAACATCCCCAATATGTTGGAAATGTAAGAAGGATATAGGAACTTACTATCATCAATGGTGGACATGCAGCAAAGCAAAAATATATTGGAAGATGATTGAAAAAATATTAAAAGAAATAATAAAACAAGATATAGATAATACCCCGGAATTTTATCTATTAGGTGTCACAACCCAGATTTATAAGAAAGAAGTTTTTTATTTAATTATACATATATTAACTGCGGCTAGAATAATATATGCGCAAAACTGGAAAGGGGAGGAAATCCCCAAGGAAGAAGAGGTTATAGCTAAGATATTAGATTGCGCTGAAATGGATATGATGACAAGAAGATTAAACGATCAAGAGGATACTAAATTTTACGAAACATGGAACAACGTTTACAAATGGATAGATAAGAAAAAATAAGATATATTGTTAGTGGTTGTTTTTTTCTTTTTCTTTATTTTGTATTAGTTTTTATCTAGATGATAATAATAGTAATATTAACTTAAAAGGATTTTTTGATGATTATGATATAGCTATGTATGTATAAGTATAAGCAATATATTAAGATTTTTGAAGTATAATAGTTGAATTTAGTTTTACTGTCTAGATTGAAGGTTTAATACTATTTTATTATAGTAATTAGGATTATATTAAAGGTATCTCTCCTTTTTGGTAACTATGTTATACTAACCTTAATACCCACATTAAGATTTGTAAACTTCAATTCAAATTTATTAATTTTCTCTTTTTTTTTTATAATAGTTAATACATATGTATTCTTTTTCTATATTTGAATTTATACTTTCATAAGAAGCGGGGGAAATACACCCCCACTTTATGTTTATTGTTTGTTTGTATCTGTTTGTCTTTTTATGAAAAATAATAAAAAAAATTGAAAAAAAAAAAAAAAAAAGAAACATGAACATCACGATGTGTGCCTATAAATAAACAAAAAAGTCCTCTGAAAATAAGGAAGGAACTTCAGACGAAGTGCCATCAACGCCATTCATGGTCTTGAAGCACCTTTTTTTTAAAATGCCCTTTGTAGCTTTCATGTTTTTGGTGATGAAGCATCTCTAAATGCCTTGTCAAAAAGTAGCAAAGTAATGCAGTCAATACATAAATAATGAAATAATAATTTTAAAACCCTTCCTGCCAGTTTTTCTCATCCAGCACCTTTTAAATATTTTACAAAGAAATGTGGAAACATAGAAGATTGATGGCAGAACAAGATCTCATGGTCCATCTAGTCTGCCCTTACACTATTTCCTGTATTTTATCTTAGGATGGATATATGTCTATCTTAAGCATGTTTAAATTCAGTTACTGTGGATTTACCAACCACATCTGCTGGAAGTTTGTTCCAAGCACCTACTACTCTTTCAGTAAAATAATATTTTCTCATGTTGTTTCTGATCTTTCCCCCAACTAACCTCAAATTGTGGCCCCTTGTTCTTGTGTTCACTTTCCTATTAAAAACACTTCCCCCCTGAACCTTATTTAAGCCAATCCTGAACCTTATTTATATTGAGTCTATAACTCTCAGAATTTCCATTCTTTGCAATATCTATCTTTCTATCTATCTATCTATCTATCTATCTATCTATCTATCTATCTTCCATCCATCCATCCATCCATCCATCCATCCATCCATCCATCCATCCATCTATCTATCTATCTATCTATCTATCTATCTATCTATCTATCTATCTATCTAGAGTAGCTGCCAGGTTGAGAAAGATTGTCTTATTGACAATCTATTATAATGGATTTTGTAATATAAGGGCTAATTACAAATAACGTTAGCAGAACACAGACTTTATTTTTGGCAATCGCTTTCATAAGTCTGTCCTTAGACATTGCAGAGACCACATTTCAGTTTCATATATGCTACAAATTACTATTTTAAATATTTGATTTTTATTTAAAGCTATCTTTCTTGCTTTCAGAGAATGTTTGCTAATATTTTACGTTTTCTAACATCTTCAATCTATTGCAGTAGGAGAGCCCTCTTTTATGGATTACTATGGAGTCATGTACTCTTCATGTAGCAACAGATAATGCAAATTGTCTTCTTCATTATAATATCCCAAATCCAGAGAGGCAGCTCATTGTTAGGAAGGCTATTTAATAAAATCATTACAACTATCTGCAAATTTTTCAATGCCGTGTACTGATGATCATAAAAAATGAAAAAAATAATAACGAAAAAGGTGTCTGAGATTGATGGCAAGCAAAATCTGTCAATAATATCAAGGCTGCTCCTTAATAGTTATCTCCATTGGCCATTGTTTCTTGATTCAAAGGAGCCACAATTATAGAGACAGGCCAACATTATGAGTAGTCCTTGTTGAACGACCATTCAGTGTAGGTTAACTACTGATATCTGGCTAGAATGTGGAATATCCTCTGGTCGATATGATTAGACAACCTACTTGCTTGATTAGACAACCTACATGTTTGATTCGTTTAACCCTGCTCTTCGGTTCGGGTCATATGTGACCCCAAACGAAGTTTGAGACCCTGTAAATAATTTTACTTGCATATCTGACACTTGAAATTACATGACCTTGCATCGTGTGAGGGGTTCTTTCTATGAGTATTTTTTTTTGGTTGCTTAATTTTTGCTGGGCGAAAAAAACTTACGCTTGTTCTGTTCCCGGGTCTAACGGACCCGGACTTAAAAAGGTTGATTTTAGCTACTGGAAGTGTTTTTTTAAAATACCTTTTGCATTGGTTTACTAATTTGAACATTCCTGATCATAAACAAATGAAAAAATCAATGCTTATTTATTTATTTTGCTCAGAAAAGCTCCCCCCCCACCAGCTGTGTGCAATTATTTCACTTTATATATAGATTAGGCTGTAAGTTTCAAGTTTTTTTGAATACCTTTTGCATTGCTATAGTAATGTGAACATTCCTGGTCATAAACAAATGAAATGAAAAAATTAATGCTTATTTGTTTATTTTGCTCAGAAAATCTCCCCCCCAACTATGCAATTATGTTCACTTTATACATAGATTAGGCTGCAAGCTCCAAATATTTTGAATACCTTTTGCAAAGTAAGTACATGATACTCAGTACATGATACAAAGAAATACCCGTTTCTTTTATGAAAGTAATCCATTGTGCTAAAAACAAGGATGAAATTTGGAACCAAGCCAAACCAATATAGCCAATTGGCTCTTAGAAGGAAGAGGTTTCCTTGCTCTGAGTGGTGCTGTGTGTGCTTATTTATCACATCAAATCACCTCCAGGAAATTTTGCATAGTTTTAATTACCTTGCAGGCATATCACTGGTCCTTTAATCACAGCCATCCCCTGCCTGGTGAAGCAGCAGAATACATTTTTATTTGAGATAGAGTAATTACCTGTACATTTGCATCTCTTAAAACAGCCAGTGCCATTTGAGTGAAACTGATAACCTAATGTACTCCATTATCAGTCAAAAGCCTTACGTGTTTTTAATTTGTTTACTTATGGTCTTCCAACGACCTATTCCATTGAAGCAAAGGCCATGAAAAGGTATCAATAAACTTAAAATAAAAACAATTAAAACATTTTATTTTGGAAGCATGTTGCATCAACACATTAACCAAATAATTAAACCAAAAAATATGGTTACCAGGGCTTTATTTGACATTTCACTGAATACAAAGAAACATTTGATCTCTGTTTTTTTACATTACATACATAGTTTTTTAATAAAAATTCACATTTGCTATACAGAACTGTAGGCGGTTTGTTTATTTTCTTTAGGCAATATTTATTATAATACTACATTTGAAAAGAAAAAAAGGGCAGCCTAGTAAACCTTTGGTACACATTGCAATTTTAGCCAAATTAACATATTCACAATTTCCATCCAAATAAAAGTAAGTCGCCGTAATACATTAGCGGAAAGAGGGAGCTGTTAGAGAAAGTTTTCCATTTTTCGGAAGAAGCAAAGAGGACATCAAAACTGACAACTTGTAGCTACATCAATGTAAGAATGATTCTTGGCCTGTAAAACAATCCATCACTTTTGTGATTTTTCTAATCTTAGAAAAGAAATACAACCCTATTCCAGCTCCAGTTACCTGAGATTAAGTCCCACTGAAAGCATCTCAAGACATTCAACGTCTACATTCCATATATTTTAATGGAACACACCTTCTGATAACACACGTTCATTACAGAGGCCAAGTATTGATGGAACTTACTTACAAAGTGATTATACCCAGAATGGGAAATATTCTGGTTTAAGCAATGGGGAAAGAGAAGGCAGATTGAGAGAAAGGTACAATAAGCCACACCACAAATAGAGTACTGCAGCTCTTTTCAGAATTGACTGGCAAACTTTGAGAAGCCCAAGGCCACGCTTGACATTTCTTGGGTGGATAATTATTGCAGTGGGCAGACTTAGGATACAGAATGCTAAGCATGATTTCTTATATTTTTCCTGGAGCTTATTAATCATAGCAAATTTAATTCAAGTGGTGTAAGTCATTGTAATGGTATATTTTGCCAGGCCAATTCAAGACATACCGTATTTTTCAGAGTATAAGACGCACCAGATTATAAAATGCACATTAGTTTGGGGGAGGAAAAACAAGGGAGGGGGAATCTGCCTCTGCCTCCCAGCAAACAGCAAACAGCACAGATCATACACAGTGTTTGCTGTGTATTTTTGTGCATGTTTTCCTGACCCATAGAAATATGGAGAAATGTACTTCATGGCAGTACATTAATGCCAGAAGGTTTTCTTAAATGTAGTCACACTAACTCCTCCCAATTAGTTAAACAGATCTACTCAAAACATGACTAAGTCAGGGTTTAACTCAGCTGCCTTATCTTAATATTAAGCAGGACTCTGCTACATTTCAGATTATGCTTGTACAGATCCTGTTAAAATTGATGTGGCTTTCTGAAAGTATACATTCTTCTCTGCTATTTAAAAGAAGATACAATAGCATTGGGACTCTTCAGATCAAGCATTTATTTTTAAAAAGCTTCTTCATTTTGTTAAGTTGTCTACAACAATAATAAATAAGTCTTTAAAAAAGTAAGTCTAATATTTTGAACATTCTATAGACATTTATAGTTATTGACTTACCTCCTTGCATCCAGTTTCAACAACTGATTAGCACAAGGAAATAAATTTCTCCCTGTCACGTTGTGGATTGACAGCCTCCATAGACATTAAGAAACATCCTGTAGTTAACTGGTTAACTCTGTTTGTTAATGTAGCTCCTCCCTCTCTATGATGTAACCCTGCTTTGCTCACTTCCTCCCTCACGCAGGAAGAGAAGCAAACTCCATCTCTCTTGCCTCTCTTTAACAAAGATGTAAGACGTGTGTTTAAGCCTCTCCGGCTAAACTTATTTTTTTCTACTTTTATAATAAAAAGTTTGATTCATTTTTATAATGAATGCTTGTGCTTTAATATCCATCGACCTCCGGAAAGCCTTACTTCAGTTTTAACAGGCTGAGCCCTCTGCCGGTAAGATTCTCTTTCCGACACTCCCTTCCAGCAATTTGCTTCCTTGCAGATTCATTTCACTTTCATTTTAGCACGTGGGACTGCCTGCAGCTTCAATCAGCTGCTAGTCGGGAGGCTGATAATCAGTTGCTTGTGCTAATAAGGCTCTGTTTTGTTTGCTACAAGGAGGTAAATTACTGGGAGGCAGAGGCCAAAGGGGGGGAGTGGCTGACTGGAGCTACAGTCGATGTATAAGACACACCCAAGTTTTCATCCTTTTTTGGGGGGGAGGGGTAAAAAGGTGCATCTCATATCCCCCCAAAATACGGGTACTTGTGACAATTAGGAGGAAGATGAACACTTATGTCACATGCTATTAATTAATTTATTATTTATTTATTTGACTTCTTTGCCACCCAATCCTGTGGGATTCAGGATGCTACTTTATTTAGATTGCAGGTAGTCCTTAACTAACGACTGCGATTGAGACCAACATACCTATCGCTAAGCAAGATAGTTGTTAGGTGCTTTTTGCCTCATTTTACCACCTTTCTTGCTGCCGCCATTAAACAAATCCTTGCGGTGGTTAAATTAATAAACATGGTTGTTAAATAAATCTGGTTTCCCCATTGACTTTGGTGTGTGTGTGTGTGGAATGACATGACCCCAGGAGACTGCAACCATCATAAACATGAGCCAATTGCCAAGGGTCTGAATTTTGCTCATGTGACCATGGGGATGCTTGCAATGGTCATACGTGAAAAAAATGGTCATAAGCAGAGCTGGGCTACTGCCTGGATGGGACGAAATGCAGTGGGGTAGTGAAAATGGATCTCCATCCCAGAGCACCCAATTTGCACTGAAAGATGTTTAAAGAAAATGCAGGGTGTCCTGCATAAGCCATGCCCACAGTGATGTAGTAAAAATTTTGGTAGCCTTCACTGGTCAAAAGTCACTTTTTCAGTGTAAGTTTGAATGGTCATTAAAGAGATCCTTGTAAGCCGAGGACCTATACACCACTGGCTGACCAGTGAATTGTAGCAAAGAAGAAACTTTTTAGGAATCTTTCTGGCACTGTCTCGGGGTCTAGCATATTACAGCCAGATGTGCTAGCTTATGCAATGCACAGGGTACCCCACTGCATACTGCATAACACAGCGGTGTTCAAACTTGGCAACTTTAAGACTTTAAGAATTCTGGGAGTTGAAGTCCACATCTCTTAAATTTGCCAAGTTTGAGGATCCCAACATGTCCATCTGCTACTCCCAAACTCTGGAACAGAATTATTTACAGTTAGATTCTGCATACAGAGTCTTTATGCCTTTGCTATAACAATGCAAGTAATAATTTTCCTTCTACCCACCCACCTCCAGAACCCACCTTTCAAATTATTATACCCTTGCCTGTTTTGGGAGCAGAAAGATTAGATTTTAAAAAGGCACAAAATAAACCCAAGAAAATAAACACAATAAAAAAGACAACAAACACAAAATAAACCCAAGAAAATTTACATTTCTAGGTGTCAGTTTTAGGTTTTTGCTTGACAATATATCTGGGCTCATTCTTACATGTTTAATTGTGTATGGTTTTTTTTAAAGGGCTGATAATCAGTTGATTATTGTTAAAGTAGAGAAAATGAGAGAGGTGGAATATTAATTTAATAAATTAATAAAATAAATAAAATAAAAGTGTTCCTAAATTTACTTGCCCCATTCTGAATGTGCTTTCAGTCACCCAAGACAGAAGCTGTGGACAAATTTCTATTCCTATTTGTGAAGAGTGGCCAATCAGTATTTTTGTGAAACCAATGTATTAAAGCTGTATGTATCAATTAATGAATTTGTTCATTTTCATTGGTTTAGTGCAATCAGTTCTGAACATTCAAAAAAATCTTTCAAACCACAAAATGAAGAATGTTTTGATTTGGGTTTTCTTTTTTAAAAAAGAATTTTTTACAATCAATATCCCACCTAAATATAACATTCAGATCGGAAGAGTAGTAAGGATAAGATTTACTGGTGATTATGATTTATTAATCGATTGGAGTTTTAAGCATTAAAGAATTTATCCATCTTCCTTCTGGGGCCTGAACCATGCTAGAACACAGACAGATGAATTTCAAACTGCATGACAAACGTGATTTAATTTCCCAATAAACTTATAAATCAATTCTTTCTCCATTTTCGGATGTGAGATTCATGGTTAGTATTCAGTATTTATTTTCTTTCAAAACACCACCAGTCATTTTAATGTTTATGGGGTTTTTTTTAATGCACACTAAGGACAACAATCCTTATTTTTATAGGAGCTCACTAGATTTGGGTCCACATACATTAATCCTCAACCATACATGAAGCTTCAAGTTTTCACAAAATCTTAAACAGATCCAGCTTTTAAGAAACACAACCAGCTTTTTCGTTTAGAATTAAGTTGCTAATTCTCATAAATTGTATAATGCGCACAACTTACACCCCTGCACACATACACACACACACATATACAGAGAAACTTACAGGAACACTGGCACAGTTTCAGAATTATGGAGAGGGGGAATCACCAAAGTTTCAACAAATATATCATAATACATTTTATACTGTATACAGCATTTTTCTTAGAAGAACCTTGTGATTAAGTAAACAGATACAGTTCAAAACAGTGTAAACATAGAGGCTACTGAAGAATTATACCACACAGATTATATAATACACTATTAACTTTTGCTTCACTGTAAAGAAAGAAACATCTAAGAAAGTTTTATCGTTTGAGCCATTACGATTACACAAAGCACACTTTTGAGATGGCTGTGCTTGTGTCTCCAGGTGCCCTCTTTGAAATTAAACACCCTGTGAAGAACGGGTCACCTTCAGAAACATTCAGTCTAAAGCTTCCCAACTAGAAAGCTTCTTTTTATATTTTTTTATTTATTTTTTGCTTTTTTTTTTTACATTCCAATAAGGGAGATGGTGCCTTGAACTAATTAAAATCCCACTGGATTGAAATAAATGTAAAAACAGAAACACAAAGACAAACACGGAAATATATTCATTCTGAACAGTGGAATAATGGAATTGCAAGGCCATCAGACTCAATCCTTCTGATCAGTGCAGGACTAAAAATGAAAGTGAAGAGGATCCCACTACTTCTCTTAACAGCTTGTTCCGTTGTGAGCATCTTTGCCCTTTAATTTTAAATTCTGGGTTTTGCACTCTAGGATGACAAGAGAACAGTTCTTGGCTTTATGTAATAGCCTCAGAAACTGAAGAATGCTATCATATCTCTCTTTAAACTTCTCTTATCAAGGTTACCCATTCTCAGTCCTTTCACCTCACAGTAATAAGGTTGTAGAGCTGTTATTCTCCTTATTGTCCTCCTTTGAAGTTGTTCTGCAGTGCCCTTCCTAAGGTGCAGTATGCAGATCCGGTGGCACTTCTTAAAAGTGCGGTCTAATTAATAAAGTCAATGGTTACTCATGCCATTGATAAGCTATACTACACTGAGTAAATGATTTTTAATGGGCCCCAAGGGAGACGGGTTTGATCTATGAATCGAGTGTGCTCATTTTCTGTTAATTTGATTGACGTTTTAATTTTCAAAAAATCACCTTTAGATTTTATTTCAGGACTAATTTAGGTCTAATTTGTAAGAGACAGCCACTCCCCCACCCTTGGAAAAACTGTGCATAAAGTGGACTGACATTGTATGAATGTCCTGCTGTGGAAACATTCAAATGCCAAATCACTTGAATTGGAACTGCAGAATTTTTTAAACTGTTACTGCAAAAATTCCCCATTAAAATCGGGTAGCCTTACTTTTATCCAACTGTGTTCATCAGATGTTTTGTCTCTCACTGATTACTTCCAATAAAGGACAAAATGGGTCTTAATTCTTTTTAATGAAGGCCAATATATCCATCTGTCATGTTTTCCAGGCTATTTTAGATCTCTCCAGTAGGAAAATAATTATTAGTTACATGTAAATATATATTAATTAATGTTCCTCTTTTTTTTTCTAGCTTTAGTTCAATCACATCAATAAAACAAGGCAATATATTTGGTTATATCTGCAGGAGGTGTTCTTTGTTTTGAGAGCTTGAATCAAAGCTACAAGGGTAAATCTGATATACTGAACTTTACTATAGCTATGTGTGTTCGTGCACACACGCACGTACACACACTACATTCTTCTTTTATTACCATTCAACATTAACTCCTTGCTGTGACCTTGACTGTAGGCTGTATACTGGAGTTTTAAATGTGAAAGAATGTGTGAAGGTACCGGGGTCATGTCAACTGCCCTATTGACAATTTGAGCAGCCCTTCTCCAAATCTACTTCATATTCAGAAAAGAACAGTGGAAAAGGAATATGGTGCAAATTTTGACACTGGCATCTAATATTTCATAAGGTTAGGTAGATGTAATATCAGGCGACGCTATGGGACTTGTTGAATATGTAAATAGTTAAATGTAAATACAGTGTTCCCTCGATTTTCGCTGGTTTGAACTTCGCAAATAGCCTATACCACGGTTTTTCAAAAAATATTAATTAAAAAATACTTCGTGGGTTTTTTTCTATACTATGGTGTTTCCCGCCCGATGACGTCATACGTCATCGCCAAACTTTCATCTGCCATTGTTGATTGGCTAAAATCTCATCCAATCAGCATTGTTATCGCAAAAAAAACAATTATTGTTAAAAAATAATTATTTTTATAAATATCAGGATTACTAAGTGTCTCCAATGGTGAGTTCCAGTAATAATGGTGAGAAAATAGTTGTTAAGGGAATGGAAAATGGTAATTTAGCGGTTTAAAGTGTTAAGGGATGGCTTGTGATACTGTTCATAGCCAAAAATGGTGTATTTACTTCAGCATCTCTACTTCGCAGAAATTCGACTTTCGCGGGCGGTCTCGGAACGCATCCGCCGCGAAAATCAAGGGAATACTGTAGTTCAAATTTAAATGTATCCTTCTGATTGGTTGTTCCGTTTGAACGGGAGAATTGTAAAACTGTCAGACCAGGCTTGGGCGGGAAAAAATAGTATAAATATAGGAAACCCATGCTTTAGTTCAGTTCATGCCTAGATACAATAGTAACGGCTAGAAGATAGTGAAGAGAATAAACCTTTTGCATTTTCACCTGTCTTGGGCCATTTATTTCAGGATTGGTTTAGTCCAGTGTTTCCCAACCTTGGCAACTTGAAGATATCTGGACTTCAACTCCCAGAATTCCCCAGCCAGCATTTGCTGGCTGGGGAATTCTGGGAGTTGAAGTCCAAATATCTTCAAATTGGCAAGGTTGGGAAACACTGGTTTAGTCATTATTGAGACTACTCCGATAAAGGTAGCTAAATGTCATTCTGAGGTTTTAAAGTCTGTACTAGGTATTGGACTCATAGACTTTTGCTCTTTAGATGACTATACATGGCATTAGCTTTAATGTCAGAAGGAAATAATGTCGTAAGATTCCTCAAATTAGCGTCCTTCAGTTGTGAACTTCCATCTTCCCTTGTCATGGATCCTCTAAAGATAACCCAAACTAACGACATGTCCTCACCAAGGGCATTCAAATGTTATTCTTCAAAGGGAAGCCTTGAATGTGAATTCAAAGGAGCTGGATGTGATTTGCTGTCAACTGCTCTCAACATTTGCAAAAGTAGTTCTGCCAGATTGGGACAAAGGTCCAGGTTGTCTAATGTGTCTTTCCAAACAAACCAGTCAGATATTCCTGGAGAAATTAAAGCTATGTTTTGAAGACCCTTTCCCCCCTCAATCTTATTTGCTTTTTTGCTCCTTAAAATAAAATATATTATTTAATTCTAACAAGGACTTTTAAAAAGAAATTGACAAATCAAGAAAAAAATTCTTCCTAAATTAGGCATTGCAAACGTCTTACATTACCCATTTCAAGTGATGATTAACGTCAAAATTAAAGTCCTTGATCCATTGGTTTTTTCTAAGTACCATATGATACATTTGGTATAGAGCACTGATGGCGAAGCTATGGCACGGGTGCCACAGGTGGCAAATAGAGCCATATCTGCTGGCACTTGAGCCGTTGCCCTAGATCAGCTCCAAAATGTATATGTGTGCTGGCCAGCTGATTTTTGGCTTGTGCAGAGGTGCTGGGAGGGCATTTTTTTTGCTTTCAGAGAGCCTCTGGGGGGTGGGGAGGATGTTTTTAACCTCCCCCAGCTCCAGGGAAGCCTTTGGAACCTGGAGACGGCAAAACATAAGCCTACTGGGCCACCAGAGTTGGGAAACAGGCTGTTTCTGGCCTCCAGAGGGCCTCTTGGGAGCGAGGGAAGCTGTTTTTGCCCTCCATAGGCATTGAATTATGGGTGTGGGCACTCGCGCAGGCGTGATAGCTTGCACACATGTTCTTTCGGCACCTAAGGGAAAAAAGGTTCGCCATCACTGGTCTAGAGCAAGGGTGGGTTTCTCCCAGTTTAGACCAGATCACCCAAACCACTAGCAATTCATTGGTGACACCTGGTTCAGTTGGTACTGGCCCGTGGACCCTGCCATCTTTTTTTCAGAATTTTTGATGATTTTTTTTTTACTGTTTGGATGTTGCTTCCTCTGCTGCTGTTTGAAAAAGGGCTCAGTTGTTTTTGCCCACTCCCAGCTTTATACTTATGTTTACTCCTTCCAAAGCACAGCTGATCAGCTCCTCAGCTGTATTTTGGGCTGATTCCAGCTACTGAGCATGTGCAGAAGCCAAATTGAGTGGGGAAACACATGAGTGTGTGCGAACAGACTATGCGCATGTGTGCAAACTGTCACAATGCGAACCAGCAGTGTGTAAAGTAGGACCCCATTCCTGATATAGAGACTGTATGATATATTATAGCCACCCAGATGACTACAAGTATTTACTGGGATGAGTGTTTCCTATGTTCATAAATATTTTTTCTCACTAATGGTAGCTATTCTGGGAACAGATGAAAACTGACTTAGCCTTTATTAAGATTTAAATCAGAATAAAGAGGAATATCCTTATTTCCATATACCCTTAGGGGGTTAACGGAACACTGACAATTTCTATTAGCAAGTTAATCATAGTTGTTGTCCTCATCAGCAACTTCACCACCATAATTCATACTGGGTGGGCATCATAGCCCCAGATTAGGGAACGTTTCAGTCAGTAATGGACAGCCAAATCTTTTACTGCCATGCTGTGGGTGTGGCTTATTTTTGGGTGTGGCTTAATGGTCATACGACTGGATAGGAGTGGCTTGTCGGCCATGTAATCAGTGAACTCTTAAGTCCTTGACTTACAACCTTACCAGTGTTGCTCGCTGGGGTGACAATTTGTTTCATGTTTCCTGTGCTCTCCTCCCTGAGTCGCCCCTCCCCACTTCAGGCTGGGTAGCTAGGCGAACGGGTGCTGCCAGAAGCATAAATGCTGCCAGCACCACTTCCACCCATGCCTTCTGCTTGCACCTCAGGTGGGAGGTGAGGCTGGAGGGGAGCTGGGCAGGAGAGAGGGAAGCTCATCCGAGGCCAGGAAGGAGGAAAGAGGAAAAAAGCAAGGAGCGCAGACGCAGCAGCAGCACAGGGACAAAAAGGAGAGCCGAGCCAAGACCACTAATCCAGGAAGTGACCACTAATCCAGGAAGTGACAGCTGGAGCTACATATGCATCTTCATTTCCGCCGGTGGAACTGTGTTCCACACTGTCCTGCCTGCCACCCACCCCTGGTTGCAGTAAATAGAATGAGGAATTGCAGGAGGAGAAACAGAAGGGGGGGAAAATATTCATAATATCATAATACCCTGGAGAGTGGGAAGTTATAACAGGGAAAGGAACATGGATATTAGATGGTAGGGTTTGATATTGTTAAATTGACACAGTGGTTGCCACAAAGAGGGAGTCAAGCTATTCTCCAAAGCACCTGAAGGCAAGACAAGAACCAATGGATGGAAACTAATCAAGGAGGAAAGCAACCTAGAACTTAAAAGAAATTTCCTGACAGTTAGAACAATTAAACGGTGGGACGATTTGCCTGCAGAAGCTGTGAATGCTCCAACACTGGAAGTTTTAAAGAAAAGATTGGACAACCATTTGTCGGAAATGATATAGGGTCGTCTGTTTGATCAGATGATTGGGCTAGAAGACCTCTACAGCCCCTTCCAATTGTATTATTCTGTTCTGTTAAGATGTTAGCTCCCAGAATTCCACAGCCAACATGGGTAGTTGAAGAACACACACCTAAAAGTTTCTGAGCTTAGGAAATATTGCCCTATAACATGGTGGAGTCTTCTCCAGTCATAGCAACTGAATTTGGGGTGGGTAGCTATTATTTGTATAAAAAGAAAAGGGGCTACAGGTTATTCACTTCTAATTAACACATTTCACTATTTCATCTTTTATTATTTGGACATTTCCTTATGAGGCAAGTGGGTGGGATAATTTTCTATTGTAATATAGTACAGGTTGTTTTTGATATTTTAGTGTTCTTTCACTCAGACAATGAAAAATTAGCTTGCTATTATTAAGGTTTACTGAACTATTCTACTTATGCTGTTTTTGGCTTCAAACAAGCTGAGTATTTTTCCCTGGATGCTAACAAGAAACGTATGCTGCTTTTATGTGTTATCAAAATCCATATTTGGGGTTATAAATACTGAGATCTACAAAAAAAATAGTGGAGTAAATTTGTACTTAGTCAGGCTGAGAAATGATCCAGTGAAATCAATGTGACATATCAGTTCATGATTTCAATGAATCTCTAAGGATGGCTAAGTATAGATCCAACCTTATATTATTCTTTATATCGTGGCAGCCTTCCAAATACAAGAGAATATATGCAGTTTAGGGTAGAATTGTTGTGCCTTTGTGCTTTATGGGCTTGGCTGTTTGCTTGCAAATGTTTCATTTACCAAACTAGGTAACATCATCAATATGAGTGAATGTGGGATTTGTTCCTTGTTTATATACAGAACTTACTTTGCCAGTGTTGGGGGTGGGTGGGTGTTCTCCTTGGTAGTTCCTGATTAAGATATTGTTTCTTGTTTGATTTTTTTTAATGATAATCCCTGCTTATCTAGATATTGGTTGCTGGAGAAGTGTATGGTCATTGTGTTTTTTTAAGTAGCTTTTTTATTATCTCGTTTGAATGTTGTGTAAATATAATTTATCTCTATGTGACTGTTGGAGTCACTGACCCATAAGTAATAATGCTTTAGTTTAATAACTCAACTAAATATATTTAAATATAATTCAAATGATTAAATATGCAGTAAAAGAGAAAAATAGGCCACTCTTTAATAATGGTAATGTCATTCTATAGTTTCACTTTAATGCCACTATCCAATCTTTTCTATTCCTTTTTACCCAATAATCAATGGCAGACTACCCAATGGTTTCAAGAAGACCAAGTTAGATTAATAATGTAATATTCCTTTTTTTGAAAAAAATGAAGAAAAAATATTTCAAAATGTTCTGCATTTCCAGAATATGTGGACATAGAAGACGGTGGAACTAAAACAACTTGTTAAATTGGGATTAGTCTTTAATATTGATGGCTTAGCCCTTCCACTTGAGCCGAACCAAACTGATGCCACCAATTAATTCAACATTAATTAATGGAATACACTGGCAGATGCTACACCTTGATATGATAATACACAGTTCTCATCCTTTAGCAAAATTCCTAACAGTAATGGGAATTTATTGCATAAAGGACAGTAAATGGCTGCCAGTTATTAATTAAGCTTAGCAATGCTCATACATATTGCCAAATGCACATTAGTTGCTGGCAGAATATTTATTAATGGCTTTCTGAATTATGATAACTTAAATAGTGAATCCCGACTGGGTTTCAAGAAATGCAGTTGCATCAATGTCAGGAAATTATTACAAACTTGTAAAAATGTCCCCTTTTTGCCTATTCTGTCCAATTCCTCGACACTTTCAAAAGAAAATGATAATGTTCAGCATGTGCTTGTAAAATCTGTGGTTACAAGATTACAACCTAACCTAACACAACTGGAAAAAAAGTTCAACTGTAGTGCATGTTGGACACACTACAGTGCTATCAGGTCGTATCAGCTTCACCTTCATCCAAGCTGTAGTTGAGTTTTATGATTGTGCTGATAAATTCGCCGAGTTCTACAAAGTCTGCGGTGACAATGTTGATACCGCTTTCCCCTGGTGTCTGAGCCTGGACCCACTGCATCATGGCAGGAAGAGCTCTGGAAAGAAAACACATAATCATTATTATCAAGCAAAGCAAAGTCCTGGACTCTATAACAAAAACAAAACTACAAACAGTCTCTACTCTCTCAGTCAAACTCTCTCAGTCACTCTCTACTCACAGTCGCTCATGCCCTTATCACCTCAAGGTTCGACTACTGCAATGCTCTCTACATGGGGCTACCTTTGAAGAGTGTTCAGAACCTTCAAATCGTGCAAAATGCAGCCATGTGAGCAGTCATGGGCCCCCCTAGACATGCCCATATTTCTCCAACACTCCGCGGACTGCCGCTCCAAGTCCTCAGAGAGGTGCGGCATACAAATCTAATAAATTATATTATTATTATTATTATTATTATTATTATTATTATTATTATTATTATTATTGGTTGCTGATTGGTTTCTGGACACAATTCAAAGTGCTGGTAATGACCTATAAAGCTCTACATGGCATTGGGCCAGATTACTTGTGGGATCGCCTTCTGCCATATGAGTCTCAGTGACCAGTTAGGTCCCACAGAGTTGGCCTTCTCCAGGTCCCATCAACCAGACAATGTTGTTTGGTGGGACCAAGGGGAAGAACCTTATCTGTGGAGGCCCCAACTCTCTGGAATCAGCTTCCCCAGACATTCACAGTGCCCCTACCCTCCTCGCCTTCTGCAAGAATCTTAAGACTCACTTATGTCGCCAGGATTGGGGCAATTAGGTCTTGGAGCCCTGGCCAATGAATGTCATGCATGGTTGAGATCCAAATGTGTACAATTGATTTTTAAAATATTGGAATTTTAGGCTATATAGTTTTAATTAATTGGATTTGTCTTTGTATTTCAGCGTTTTATATTATATGCTGTAAGCTGCTCCGAGTCTTCAGAGTGTCATCTTTTAATTCTCCTAAATTGGGTATGTCTAGTCTGATGAAAAGAAGGACTAGGGATGACATGATAGACATGTTCTAATATTTGAGAGGCTGCCACAAAGAAGAGGGAGTCAAGCTATTCTCCTAAGCACCTGAAGGCAGGACAAGAAGCAATGGGCGGAATCTAATCGAGAGAAACAACCCAGAAGTAAGAAGAAATGTCTTAACTACTAACCCTGAGGTCTTCAAACTTGGCAACTTTAAGACTTGTGGACTTCAGCTCCTATAATTCTTCAGCCAGCATAGCATAAGCTGGGAGTTGAAGTCCACAGGCCTTAAAATTGCAAAGTTTGAAGACCTCTGAATTATCCAGTGGAATGGCTTGCCTTCAAATGGAAGCTCACTGGAGGCTTTTACAAAAGAGTAGACAGTCACTTGTCTGGAATGGTGTAGGGCAGTGAGGGCGAACCTTTTTTGGTTCACATGTCAAAAGAGTGTGTGTGTATGTCCTAGCATGCGTGCACGTGTCCCATCCTTTCCCTCCCCCCCCCCATGCATGTGCACACAATCCCCCCATCCCCACACATGCGTACAGGGCTCACTGAAGCCTGGAATGTGAAAAAATGGTTAAACCAGAAGTTCAGAAAAACAGACTTCTGGTTTGCCCGTTGTACTATTTTTTGCACTTTGGAGGGTTCAGGGAAGCTTCCTGAAGTCCCGGAGTGCAAAAAACAGCAAACCAGATGTGCATTTTCCGAACTTCCGGTTTATCTCTTGAGCCGTTTTTTTACAGTCAGAGGCTTCAGGGAAGTTTCCTAAGTGTCCAGAGGGCAAAACGTCCTTCCCTGAAAATCAGCTGGCCAGTGCGTTCATGCACGCTGGAGCTGACATATGGCAATGTCTCACATGCCCTCTGATATGGCCTGGCATGCCACCTGTGGCACGTGTGCTATAGATTCACCATCAGGGATGTAGGGCCTCCTGCTTGAGCAGGGGGTTGGACTAGAAGACCTCCAACTTTCCAACTCTGTTGTTCTGTTATGAATAAGGTGACCAGACATCCCACTTTTAGCGGGACAGTCCCGCTTTTTAGGAAGTTTTCCTGCGTCCCGTGTTGTTTTTAAAAAGTCCTGCTTTTTTCAGGCGGAAGCACACTCACTTGCTCTGACTCCGCAGTGCCCTACCACTGCCGCCGCGATGCCCCTCGCCCATTCAGCCCTCCTGCTGCTGGGCTTGCTGCAAGCCGGCACGCCTACCCAAGCGCTTCCACATCCCAAACCGATGGGCCAAAATTGTCCTGACACTGTGGGACCCACAACTCCCGCTGCTCCTTCAGCCCCCCAAGCCCTCCAGCGATGCCTACAAAACAGGGGCCCTGCGGATGCCGTCAAAGCCGCCACCCTCTGCCAGCTATGTCTTCATGGGGAAGAACAGGCAAGCTTTTTTGAGCGCTTTGAGTTTTGTCAGTTGTCCATCTCCCCCCCGGCCCCCGCCACCGCTGACCGTGTCCTGTTGTACGTAACTTATGATCTGGTCACTTTAGTTATGAAGCTAACATCAACTTTCATTAATATTTAAGTGGAATGAAATTAATTTTCAGGACAAATACAGTTACTTTCAAACATATCTATGCAGGACAAAATTGAATACAAAACACATTCAGAAAAATGTATTAAGAACCCAGAATTTCTATAGAGTTGCATTTAAAAATAACTGCAATCTGATGTTGACATAAGTTAACATATGAAATATGAGAAGATGAGTTTTGTTTAATCTTAAAGGCAAGGAAAACAAGGATGAATCAAAAATGTCATGGCTTGATGTCTACTAGTCATGAATTAAATGAATCATCCTTTGGGCTGAATTACTCAGCAAGCTGTAGGAAATTTAAAACAGAGCCAAAAAGTTGCAATCTTTGATTATGCTGGAGTATGATTGAGACAAAACCACACTGGAATTCCCAGGTTTTACTTTTAAGGGAACTCTAGAGCATGGCATAAATATGCAAACCCCACTATATTTCCTTCTCACTCCCAACAAGAGTTTTGTTTACTAATTTATATACTAAATTTTCAAAATTGGCCCAAAATAAAACAACAACAACAACTCGCCACTCCGAGTCCTTGGAGAGGGGCAGCATACAAATCTAATAAATAATAATATTAACAAGAACAACATCATATATTTTTAGAAGATGCTTGGTTGATACATAGGACACTGGCAGCAACCTGTATCAACCATTAGCACCAGTCAGTGGTATTGGTGACACTTTTAAAAGTGTTCAGGGAACTGATTTTCATTTTTAATGGATAAAAATACAAATAATACAAATATAAAATAACAACAACAACAACAAAAACAATAATAACAACAACAACAACAATACTAATATAGTTGTATCATTTTATTGGTGTACGCCCCCCTGAGTCCCATGGGATTGGGTGGTATTTAAATTGAATTGAATTGAATTGAATTGAATTGAATTGAATTGAATAGAATAAAGTAAAGTAAAGTAAAGTAAAGTAAAATAAAGTAAAGTAAAGTAAAGTAAAGTAAAGTTAAGTTAAGTTAAATTAAATTAAATTAAATTAAATTAAATTAAATTAAATTAAATTAAATTATTGAATTAAATTATTGAATTAAATTAATATGATAGAAAAGTTAAAGCAGAAAATCCTCACTTCATAAAAGCGAATTGTATACTTGACATCTTCTTCATCGAACATTGCCATCAAGAGAAAGTTCACAGAAAAGAATAAATGTGATAAAACATCAGGCTAAAAGCAAAAGTCCATAAATTCTAATAAAGCCAGCTAGCTGACCTTGGGCCAATCACTCTCTCTTAGTCCACCGCACTTCACAGGGTGGTTGTTTTGGGGAAGATAGAAAGAGGAAGATAGCATATTTTTCGGAGTGTAAGACACACCAGAGTATAAGATATACCTTAGTTTTGGGAGAGGAAAATAGGGAGTCTGCGGAGAGGGGCGGCATACAAATTTAATAAATAAATAAATAAAATAAAATATAATCTGCCTACCAGGTATTCATTTGGCTAATCTTTAGTCTGGTCAGCTTCAACACATTAGTTTGCTGATTTTGAGCCCACACGCTTTTTTGTCCCCTGATTGGGGTTAAAAAACAGTTTCTAAAACATTTCACTTCTCTCTCTCTTTAGAGAGAGAAACAATGGGAATAGAACAGAACAGAATAGAATTCTTTATTGGCCAAGTGTGATTGGACACACAAGGAATTTGTCTTTGGTGCATATGCTCTCAGTGTGCATAAAAGAAAAGATACGTTTGTAAAGAACCATGAGGTACAACACCTAATAATTGTCAGAGGGGTCAAATAAGCAATGAGGAAACAATGTTAATAAAAATCTTAAGGATGTAAGCAACAAGTTACAGTCATACAGTCATAAGTGGGAGGAAATGGGTGATAGAAATTATGAGAAAAAACTAGTAGTGATAGCAGTGCAGACATAGTAAATAGTTTTAATAGTGTTGAGGGAATTATTTGTTTAGCAGAGTGATGGCACTCAGGGAAAAACTGACTTGTGCAGTATACAGGTCCTCAATGGAAGGCAGGTTGGCAGCAATTATTTTTTTCTGCAGTTCTGATTATTATCCTCTGAAGTGTGTATCAGTCTTGTTGGGTTGCAGAATCAAACCAAACAGTTATAGAGGTGCAGATGACAGACTCAATGATTCCTCTGTAGAACTGTATCAGCAACTCCTTGGACAGTTTGAGCTTTCTGAGCTGGCAACTCAAAAGCAAGCAAAGGGAAGATCGCTTTGCTAGCAAAGCACGGAAGATTAAATTAGCATCTTGTTAGGGCTAAAAAACAAATCTTAGTAAAAGCTACATTCCGAGTACAAGATGCACCCAAATTTTCAGCCTCTTTTTTGGGGGGGAAGGTGTGTCTTAAAAATAATAAATAACTATCTTTCTTGAATAACAGATCATAAAGAAATACTCCCTAAAATGATCTTTTAGATGTCTTTTAAATATATAGGATTTGTCAAATTGTTGTTATTGTTGTGAGCTGCAAAAGAACAATTGTTAATCCTTCCTTATAATTTCCAGTCTCTGCATGCCTCAATCCTTGTAATGGCCCTCATTAAGTATTTCAGTCAGGAAAACAGAGACCACGCTGTGTAGCAGCTATTCGCATGGTTGAATGCTCTCAGAAAGTTAGAACAACTTTATTCTAAACCCTAACATTCACAAATATCTTCTGGTTTCCAGATATAAATTAAATAAAGAGGGTGTGAGATGTAGTTGAGGTGCTTGGCTAATCATGTTTTTCTTTCCTTTTTTGTATTTTTTTTAATTTTTCTCCACATCAAAAACATACATAACATCACATAAACCTTTGATATGCATACATTATCACTTAACAACAATAATACAGTAACCTAAGTTATATTCCAAATTTACCAACAAATGATTGTATGGTTGTTGTACGAATGGGTATGATTGATTTTAATCTAACCAGGGATTTTAGATACTTATATAATTTTAATTTAATTTTATTTAATTTTATTGTAACCTACTGTTTTTTATATGTTGTAAGCCGCCCCAAGTCTTCAGGGAGAGGCAGCATAGAAATCAAATAAATGAACAAACAAACAAACAAACACACACACACACACATGCATACATATTCCAAATATCTATCCCACAGCCTGATGTAATCCTCTTCTTTCGATGTTAAATAAAGTGTATATTTAAGTTTTAAGATTTAGTCTTTAAATATCAAGTACATTGGAGTTCATTCAGAGTTCAGTCTCAACAGATAAAACTGTCCAGTGTAAATCCCAATTCAAGATCAACAGCTTCTTAAACATCCAGATAAATCTTCCACAGTAATAATTCCTCCAATCAGTAGGTGGCATTCCTCACTGATTCCACAAGTCTCTTTTTCCTCTTAATTAATATGCTGCTAAATTGATTTAAATCAATTCTGTTAGACCAAATATTTAGATCCAAGTTAATTCCATGCTCAGTTGTGAAAGTTCTCAGAGATTGGGCTTTAGTTACAACTTTCTTTAAAGTTTTTGCATTATAGCCTTCAGAGCTAAATAGCTGCTTCGTCTTTGTTCTTTCAGTCCTGTTGTTCCCGATTTAATTTTTTTAAAAAAAAAAAGAATACCAAGCTTCACTTTGGCAAAATGACTCCCCAGCTCAACTTTTGTTCTTCCTCATCTCTCCCGCACTTTTCTTTAATTTCCTCTTTCTAGGTGACTTCCAACCTTCAAAAAACCAAATCATTCTGTCCGTTTGTGGACACCGTGGCTTGGGCAGCTTTTACAAGCCTTTCCGAGTGCCGCTGGTTGAGAGCTCTCTGTCAGTTCCCTTGGGATTTTGCTGTCCCCTCCAAGTTCCCTGACGGTGACTCTCTTCTTCCCCACCCCTACTAGGTGGTTTTGACCTAGTTCTGATTGAACCAAGTTTACAGGCAACATGGATATCAGGATTCCCCAGCGGAGCACAGGGAACTCCGTGTCGCCATGATGCTTGGCCATGCCCCTGTCCCTAATATGTTTTTCTGAACAAAGAGACCAGACCAAAATGGTTAGATACTTAGTACTTACAAGTAGCCATTGACTTACAATAGTTCATTTAGTGACCTTTCAAGGTTACAACAACACTGAAAAAAGTGACCTATGACCCATTTTTCACATTTATGATTGTTGCAACATCCCCATTGTCATGTGATCAAAATTTCAGATGCTTGTAAACTGGGCCATATTTACGACGGTTGCTTTTTTATATATATAAATTTTTTAATTAAATTTTTATCACAACAAACAAACAAAAAAATCTTAAAGAAAAAGTGCCCAACACCAATAACCCCTCCACCATTTAGGGGGTTAAATTATTTACAGTAAATTTCAATTTCTTCCTTGGCTCCAGTTTACATTTCTTTACATACAAAGAGTGATTGGAGTTTATTTTTCACATTGTCGTCATATATTCTACTTAAGATATAATCTTTCCCCTTATTCCATCGTGCCATCAGCTTCTCCAATTTATTTTCATCAAAGTTATTTAATCTAATTTTGAAGTGGATGTGGTCCACCATGTACCAGTACCAATTCTGGATTGTCCATTTATTGCTGTCCTTCCACCCTAATACTACTTGAGTGCTTTCCAAAGCTGCTGTTTTGATTTCTTTAAATTCTCGTAATTCCCCATGTTTAACTAGTGTTGCTGATTCTTTCGTGATTATCCAATTAATGTTTAGCATATTGTTAATTTCATCCTGTACTTCCTTCCAAAATTTTTGAACTTCAACACATTCCCAGAGCATATGCATAAAAACTCCTTTTATTTGGCAACCATGCCAGCAGTTTCCTTTTCCTTTCCTCTACTTTGTGCTAGTTTTACTGGCGTGAAGTACCATTTATGTAAAATTTTCCTTCTCATCTCTCTAATTCTTGTGTTCTTTATCTTATATATATTTTCTACTACTTCTTCCATCTCGTTTTCATTGATCTGTAATTCATTTTGCCAGTATCTTGTTAGTCCTTTGATCACGGTTGCTGAGTCCCAAAATCATGAGACCCCCATTGGTCACGTTCTGACAAGCTAAATTAATGGGGAATTCTTACCAACCGTGTCACTAAATTAATAACTGCAGTGGTTTACTTATCACCTGTGGCAAAAAAGGTCATAAAGTGAGGTGAAATTCTCTTAAAAACTGTTTCACTTAACAACAGAAATGTTGGGCTCAATTGTGGTCCTAAATTGAGGACTACCTGTATTACCCCAAAAGTAGAAAGAGTGGAGATAAAGAAAGAGTGGGGACAAAATCCAAGAGGTTAGACTTGATTTCAAGTCACTCTTAATAGTCGGACTGATTTACCTCACAGAGAGATAGAAAAGGTTTAAACATTTGACAAGAGTTGAGAGCTGAAAGAGTTCCTATATCAAATAAGGTACAACTCCTAATTCCTAGTCAGTTTCTCTGTGCTCAATCTTACAGCAGGCTTCCATTTTTAGTTATAATTAAAGCATCTCTTGTATAGTTACAATGGGTCAATCTTGGTTGGTCAGCCAAAAGCCCTGTTTCCTGTTCTTTTTCCATTTATTTATTTGTTTGTTTGTTTGTTTGTTTGTTAGTTAGTTAGTTAGTTAGTTAGTTAGTTAGTTAGTTAGTTAGTTAGTTAGTGTTGTGATTCAGCCTGAGGCTCCTCAGGGACCGGCTGCGTCTCTGCTGGATCCAGGCCCGGAGGAGGAGGACAGTGAACAGGAGGGGGAGGACCAGGCAGACAGGGGAGAGGAAAGTCAGGAAGAGGATGAGGGGGAGCAGCCTGAGAGCCCCGGGGGGGGGGGGGCTCTCCCCAGCCAGTAGCCTGGCCTCATTGGATGAGGAAGCACAGGCTATAATTGACATGAGACAGCGACCTGCAGCTCAGAGACGGGACCAATTAGAAAGGTATTGGCATCACTAAATTGGCAACAGCTGGGTTTGGGTGTGGTTCTCCTCAGCAGGGTTTAAAAGGCAGGCAAGCCTTTTCAGCCATGTGGAGCGTTATCAACTGGAAGTTCTGTGACCCTGCTTTGCTTCTCGGCGTCTCTGATCTTGGCTTGTGGCCTAGAAGACTGGAAGACTTGGGGGAGGCGTATGTTTGTTATCTCCAGCGTTGTTTTTGACAGCAAGAATCCTGTTTTCCTTCATGGCCTTCGTGAAACATCTTTGAAGTTTCAGCGTGTTCCTGTTTGTAAGGACATTTTCTGTTACCTGTGTTTGCTTTGAATTCTACAAACTGCCTTTGATTTTTACCAGTGTGTCTGGATTCTCTTTTTGGGTTGGTGTTTGCCTCTGGAGGGACCCAGACAGAACAGTTAGTTAGTTAGTTAGTTAGTTAGTTAGTTAGTTAGTTAGTTAGTTAGTTAGTTAGTTAGTTAGTATGCCGCCCCTCTCCGGAGACTCGGGGCGGCTAACAATAATAAAAAAGACAATGTAAACAAATCTAATATTAAAAAATAATGTAAAAAACCCCAATTTAAAGAACCAATCATACATACAAACATACCATGTATAAATTCTATAAGCCTAGGAGGGAAGGGAAAATTTCAATTCCCCCATGCCTGACAACAGAGGTGGGTTTTAAGGAGCTTGCGAAAGGCAAGGAGGGTGGGGCAACTCTGATATCTGGGGGGAGTTGGTTCCAGAGAGTTGGGGCTGCCACAGAGAAGGCTCTTCCCCTGGGTCCCACCAGACAACATTGTTTAGTCAACAGGACCCGGAGAAGGCCAACTCTGTGGGACCTAACTGGTCACTGGGATTCGTGCGGCAGAAGGCGGTCCCGGAGATATGCCATGAAATTTAATTATTATTAATATTATATTGATGGTCTTTGACCGTAAATAAAATTTTTATTTTTATTCCCTCTGAAAAAATTAAACTGCACCATCAGATTGAACATGCTTCCCAATTTTATCCAGCACTTGTAAACTGTTGAATTATAGATAAGCCCTTCTGGACCATAAATCTCCTAGTTGCAGGATGCTAATCTCGGGAATGTGGATTTGCCAACAATCCCCTCCATTTGTTTGTTTCCAATTATGTATGTTGTTCCTAAAAAAAGCTTCTTCGTGCTGCCAATGCAAAAACAGGATTTTGTGGCCAAGAAACTACAGCTCCCTGACCGCAACTGATAGAACTGGCTACCAGGAGGCCTAGTGAAGGAAGACAAAATCTGCACAATGGTAAGTGCGGCATTGTGAGTGAAGTCCTCTCCTTTTTATTCAGGCAGCAACCATATGTATAAAAGAGGTGGCTTGTTATCGTGACCCAGCACTTGACCTGTTGCATGATTATTTTTTTAACTTCCTCCCCACTCTGCAGACACTTCTGCAGTCTACAGAAAAGTGAAAAGAGAAGGAAAACCATTTTAACTGCTTTAATATAAGGGCAACTCCTCAGGTTTCTTGCTTCGTTAAACCGTTTCCAGTTGGACCTGGTGAGAGCTTCATCCCATCCCATTCCCATCCTGTTTACAGCCAAAAGGTGCCAAAGCCTAGGGCAGTGATGGTGAACCTTTTTTTCCTTGGTGCCAAAAGAGGGGTGCACATGCTATTATGCACACGCGAGTGCCGACACCCATAATTCAGTGCCTGGGGAGGACAAAAACAGCTCTTCCTCAAGAGGCCCTCTGGAGGCTAGAAACAGCCTGTTTCCCAACTTCTGGTATTTTATTTTATTTTATTTATTTATTTATTTGTCCAATACACAAAATATATTGAGGGGAATGGGCATGACGTATTACATATAAGGAAAAGATATGAAAATGGAGGAGAAGATATATGAAAGGGAGGAAAGTTTTATGACATATGGGATAAGGGGAGACAAATTGGACAGTTTCAAGTTTCAAGTTTTATTTGATTTATATGCCGCCCCTCTCCGAAAACTCGGGGCGGCTAACAACAATCATGAACAATATACAATAAAATCTAATACTAAAAGCAAATTAAAACCCCTTAATATATAAAAACCAAACATACATACAAACATACTACGTATACAGTTGTAACGGCCTAGGGGGAGAAGAAGTCTTAATTCCCCCATGCCTGGTGGCAGAGGTGGGTTTTAAGTAGCTTACGACGAAAGGCACACTGGTGCACTTATGTACAGCCCTTACTGACCTCTTAGGAACCTGGCGAGGTCAATCGTGGATAGTCTAAGGGAGAAATGTTGGGGGTTAGGGGTTGACACTACTGAGTCAGGTAATGAGTTCCACGCTTCGACAACTCGATTGCTAAAGTCATATTTTTTACAGTCGAGCTTGGAGCGATTAATATTGAGTTTGAATTTTTTGCGTGCTCTTGTATTGTTGCGGTTGAAGGTGAAGTAGTCGCCGACAGGCAGGACGTTGCAGCATATGATCTTGTGGGCAATACTTAGATCATGTTTTAGGCATTGTAGTTCTAAGCTTTCTAGGCCTAAGATTGAAAGTCTGTTTTCGTAGGGCATTCCGTTTCGAGTGGAGGAGTGAAGGGCTCTTCTGGTGAAGTATCTTTGGACGTTTTCTAGGGTGTTGATGTCCAAGATGTAGGCCCAGTAGGCTTGTGTTTCGCCCTACCCAGGCTCCAAAGGTTCCCTGGAGCTGGGGAAGGGTAAAACGCCCTTTGCCATCCCCCTGGAGGCTCTCTGGAAGCCAAAACCGCCTTCCCAGAGCCTCTGTGCAAGCCAAAAACCAGTTGGTCGGCACACACACGCATGTTGGAGCTGAGCTAGGGCAACAGCTCACATGCCAGCAGATATGGCTCCATGTGCCACCTGTGGCACCCATGCCACAAGTTCGCCATCACTGGCCTAGAGTAAATGATTATTCAATTTGAAGAACTAGTGCCTAAAACATCCTTTCCCTTCCTTTCTCTTCCCTCTTCATCCATTTTCTTTTATATCAGATATCTTTAAATTTGAAGCTAGCAGTCAGTGCCTGCCTATATATTTTAATGATTATATTTTGGAACATCTGTAGATTGAGAAATGGAGTGAGGTTCATTCCTTCCATACAACCTAATGCCCAGAAGGCTCATGGACATTAGCCTTTCTGGCCACAGAAATGATTCACCGCGGCTTTCTTCTGGGATGTCTTTTTTTATTTCCCCATCGAGTATATAAACCCATTTTTTTTTAACTTGGTGATCTTCCATCCTAAAAACATCTAACCTTGCTTCAATTTTTGAGATTTGTTGGGTCATTTAAGTGTTGCCATGTCGTTAAATAAAAGACTGAGATTAAAAAATGTATTTTTTTCTGAGAGGGGGAGTATTCATTGGATTTATATCATGTCTTTTCTTCCCAAGTTTAAGACAGCTTATATGGGGAACTAAGTTTGGTTTGGTTTATTCCCCATAACCATAGCACAGGGAATAGACTGGGCCAGGCACTCTTTCTTTGACCAAAGCCATAACTTTCCTAGGTCATTTGGCAGGACCTAGAAAGCATGTGTTTTCTGTTGTAGCATCTGCCCTCTGAATGTGATGACCCCTGAGATCAGTGACCCCGAACTGCCCTCTGCAATACCTTCCCCCTGAGAACCATCCGGGGCTTATTTTACTTTCTCAGATAGCCTTCAAAACACATTTGTTTTCCTGGGGTAGGGAGGTTAATCAGCCCCCTGAGATGGAGATTATGTGTAATAATTGTTTTCCTTGACTGAATGTGTGTGTACCGAGTTTTAACTTTCTGTTAGCTACCCAGAGTTGCTGTTGTGAGTTGAGTAGTCATATAAACCAGTGTTTCTGAACTCCAGCAACTGAAATATCTGTGAATTTCGACTCCCAGAATTTCACAGAACAGAATAACAGAGTTGGGGGGGGGGGGACCTCGGCGTTCAGAAATGCCGAGAGAAATTGGTGGAAATAAATAAATTATTGTGCCTCAATGCCTCTCTGAATTTTATATTACCTTTCTGTGTACATGCTAAGTAAACATCTAGCAAAATTAAGAAACACGTGATCTTCCTCCTTCTCCAAAAGATAGGAAAATATTTGCATTGTGTGGCTTTTCATGATAACACAGGACAAGATTTATAAAAAGGATGAGTTTTAAATTTCCTTTCCTACTTATAGGTCACTGAGTCTTTATTATAAAATCTTCTGTTGCAAGATTCAGATGGAATCTGATCAAAATTTTCTGTTGTCTTCCATGCAATATTTTAGCCGCCATTCCCTAATTTTACACTATATCATCAGTGCAGAAATATATGGAAGGTGGATTTTGGTCCCTTCTTATGTCTGTTTACATTCATTTTCTCTTTCTCTGTCATTTTTTTTAATAGAACATTTTTTCCTTTTAAAGCAACTTGTTTCTTAGAAATTAATTTCTCTTCCTTTACTTCTGAAGCAAACTTCCCCACCTGCTTTTATTCCAGTCCTCCAGAGAGAGACGTGGCAATTACATTCACTGTCAGATCATTTCTGCCTTTGTTTTAAAAAACCTTGTAGGAAGCTGCATTGTATTGTTCAGACAACTGCTACATCTTGCTCAATACAAGCCACGATGACAGCCAGAAGATCTTTAGAAATTTCAAAGCATTTGATTAAAGCAGAAATTAATCCAAGGAATTTCTGCAAAGGTTCCCTATCACTGAACCACTGTAATTGATAAATCGATTTATTCCACATCTATAGTATTTGCACACCTTCATTCATTTATTCACAGGTGCCTGTGAAGACTGCTTGTTGGGTGTCCCCCTCCAGGTGAAGCACTATGAAAAGAGATTCAAAGGCAAGCATTTTCCATCCTGCGCAATTCCTTTCAACCAAATCTAAGAGCTACACCCTCAGTCCAAGTGCAGGTGGCTCTGAATTAACATGGCAATACGGTGTTCCCTCGATTTTCGCGGGGGATGCGTTCCGAAACCACCTGCGAAAGTCGAATTTCCGCGAAGTAGAGATGCGGACGTAAATACACCATTTTTGGCTATGGACAGTATCACAAGCCATCCCTTAAGACTTTAAACCCCTAAATTACCATTTCCCATTCCCTTAACAACCATTTACTCACCATTATTACTGGTACTCACCATTGAATAAGACACCTAGTGATCCTGATATTTATAAACATAATTATTTATTAACAATAATTATTTTTTGTTATTTATTTTCAAAAATTATTAGTTTGGTGATGACATATGACATCATCGGGTGGGGAAAACCATGGTGTAGAAAAAAAACCGTGAAGTATTTTTTAATTAATATTTTTTGAAAAACCGTGGTATAGGTTATTCTTGAAGTTCGAACCCGCGAAAATCGAGGGAACACTGTACACTTAAAACTTTAAATAGAAATTCTTCTTGGTTCCATTTGAGAAAGGTATAATTTTAGTAGAAGTCAAGTGTATTTCAGTAGCGCATAGCCAGAACTGACAATTGTCTGCCAAAATCTCTAAGTTCAACTTTCCTCTCCCTTAATTGCCTCCCATCATCTTTCCCCCACCAATTACCAATCAGGTTCTAACAAGATGTCTTTAGAATGGACCCTTCAAATTTAGTCTGGTATGATGCAACACCAAGTTGTGTTTTTTTCCCAACTGGGTGACCTTGAAGCAGCATCTTGGGGAGATACAGAATTACTTTTGCTTTCCCCCAAGCCTTCTCCTTACCATCCACCCTCCCCAGAGTTCATGGCAGATGGTCACCATATGGCAGCGAAGCATAAAAACAAGCATAAGGTGGTGGCAGCTGTCCCTCTCATTACTCTCCCTCTCTCCCACAGTCTTGCCTCCAGAGGCTCCCCCTCCTAAGGCTCAAGATCTCCAAACCTATATAGCAGTTTGGCCAATGAGAATATTGCCACCATCTGCTTCACTAGAGTCATGGCTAGCAACCAGGCAGTTCCTGAACGCCATCACTCTGCTAAACAAATAATTCCCTCAACACTGTCATGCTATTTACTAAGTCTACACTACTATTACTACTAGTTTTTTCTCATCGTTCCTATCACCCATTTCCTCCCACTTATAAATTTCTTCCAATTTATGATTGTATGACTGTAACTTGTTGCTTGTATCCTTAAGATTTGTATTAATATTGATTATTTCCTCATTGCTTATTTGACCCCTATGACAATCATTAAATGTTGTACCTCATGATTCTTGACAAATGTAAAGTATATTTTCTTTTATGTACACTGAGAGAATATGCACCAAGACAAATTCCTTGTACGTCCAATCACACTTGGCCAATAAAGAATTCTATTCTATTCTATTCTATTCTAGTCTAGTCTAGTCTATTCTATTCTATTCTATTCTAGTCTAGTCTAGTCTAGTCTATTCTATTCTAGTCTAGTCTAGTCTAGTCTAGTCTAGTTTATTCTAGCTTATTCTTTTCTATTCTTTTCTATTCTATTCTATTCTAGTCTATTCTATTCTAGTCTAGTTTATTCTAGCTTATTCTATTCTATTCTATTCTAGTCTAGTCTAGTCTAATCTATTCTAGTCTATTCTATTCCAGTCTAGTCTAGTCTAGTCTAGTTTATTCTAGCTTATTCTTTTCTATTCTTTTCTATTCTATTCTATTCTAGTCTAGTCTAGTCTAGTCTAGTCTAGTTTATTCTAGCTTATTCTATTCTATTCTATTCATCTGCCACCAAGACAGTAGAGGTTTATTTATTTATTTTATTTATTTATATATGTTTGTCAGACAATTATAAAATGGTAATTTGTATAAACATAACATTAGAAATGTAATAATAAAAAGTAATGATAAAAGACAATAGGACAGTAGGTTGCACCTCAACACCATACCTGAGCTCCCCCTCCCCATTTTTCCTCACCTTATGCTGACACACCCCAGTATAACAACGAGACTGGCAATAAAATGTACACACCATGAGATAGAATAAATTATTATGTGTTCTAACATTATGGTTATGTAAAAATTAAGTTGATTAGTTCAGTTGCTCAATTTGCTCATTTGAATTATTTGAATGTAAAATTCATCTATGTGGTTGCTAGGAGTCGACAATGACGATGGTACACAATCTTCAATCAATGGTGGGGGTTTTTTTGCACACTTCCTCACATTGCACCACCTAACTGCCACAGAAAATTTTTTAATACAATTAAAATATTCAGAAGTTCAGAAAGTTCAGGTTTTCTTTGCAAAAAAAAAAAAGTTTGCATAGGAGGAAAAATATCATTGAATTGCATCCTTCTTTAAAATTACATTTTCTCAGGAAAGTATATTTTTTCTTTTGAGCACCTGTATGTTCTTGGTTTGCTTGGTTGCATTCTCATTTAATGGGACCGATAATTTTCTTTCAGTGTCCTCCAGCCTTCATAAGAGCTAGAATACAAATCAGTATAATAGCTAACATTCAAGCCAACAGCTCTGCTGCTTGGTGAGGATGGGAACTGGAGCTTAGCGCCCTATTGAGGAGAGCTGTTCTGCATTTTTGGTATTTGCTTTCTGCCTCTCCTGGAAGGTGTGATGATGAATAGCTGAAAGTGCTTGCTTTTGACATTACCATGATTAATATTCTGTCACTCCATCAGACTAGGACGACTCAAAACCTGCTGTTGTTTCAAACAATATTCAATTCAATGAAAGGAATGTTCCACATTTGCTTTCCTCTTGGTTCTTTTTATAAAACGTTAATGAGGTTAGTATCCCCATTACAACTAATCCCAAGAACTGAATGGCACTAGATTCTCTTGAGTCTTTGAACTTGAAATTGCTTCAAAAAGGTTCCCCAAGGATGTTGAGGCATAGCGTATGTCAGTATTTTGAAAGGTTGCAGTGTAACACTTGGCCTTTAACAGTGCTAACACAGTTTTGATCCTTGACATATTCTTATCTAACTCAACACAAACTCCTGTCTGATATAAATACTCCATCTTACCATTTAGTTGGTCAATTGCTAGAGATACAACTTTCTACAAAAAAACAAGAAAGCTTTCCAACTGTGGCATCTCTAAGAGTTGAGCCCAGTGAAGGGCTGCAAAAAATTTAACTACCACACTGAGGTCATGGATTAATTTGTGGGCGTGGCTTGCTAGCCATGTGACCAGGTGGGAGTGGCTTGGTGGTCATGTGATGGGGTGGCTTAAAGGTCATGTGACTGGCTTAAAGGTGGCCAACTTGACATTGCTCACGTCAAGGGTTTGGGTTAGGATTAGGTGTGCCTGGCCTCTCCTCGCCTCAAAGAGATACAATTTCTCAATTTACTATTACTGGAAATTCAAAATATACTATTTAATTCTATGTATATATGCCATATGCGTACATACATATTACACACAGACACACACAAATATACATTATCTACTATATAAATTGTATGTGTATGTACACACACACATGCACACACAGTTCTTCTAAACTTATACACATTCAACCTCATTTACTGTGATAGGAAAAACATACGCAGAGCCCAGAAGGGAAAAAAATAAAAAAAATTCGAAATTTTTACACCAGTTCTGGGTAACTGACTGTAACTGTTGGAGCCCATCACTGGCTGAGCCAGTAGTCCCATAACTATCTGCTGGGCTTCAATGCACCTTATAGAAACATAGAAACATAGAAGTCTGACGGCAGAAAAAGACCTCATGGTCCATCTAGTCTGCCCTTATACTATTTTCTGTATTTTATCTTAGGATGGATATATGTTTATCCCAGGCATGTTTAAATTCAGTTACTGTGGATTTATCTACCACATCTGCTGGAAGTTTGTTCCAAGGATCTACTACTCTTTCAGTAAAATAATATTTTCTCATGTTGCTTTTGATCTTTCCCCCAACTAACTTCAGATTGTGCCCCCTTGTTCTTGTGTTCACTTTCCTATTAAAAACACTTCCCTCCTGGACCTTATTTAACCCTTTAATATATTTAAATGTTTCGATCATGTCCCCCCTTTTCCTTCTGTCCTCCAGACTATACAGATTGAGTTCATTAAGTCTTTCCTGATACGTTTTATGCTTAAGACCTTCCACCATTCTTGTAGCCCGTCTTATCTAGCTTTCTTCTCCCAGAATAACTTAAGCATGTGGGGATTTTCACTCTTTTTTTTTTTTGAAAAATAGTTTATTTATTAATTTTAAAAGGGAGGGAAGGATAAACAGGAAGAGAAAAAATGTAAGGGGAAATGATACAAAGTCAAGGAGTTTGGGAAAGTGATAGTATTATACATAGTAATACATAAAATTCTTTGTATCAATATTATATTTCTCAAACTATGTAAATAAAAGGTATCCTTATTATTACCATTTATATCATATATTATATTTGTAATTCATACATTTAATTTCCAATTAAATTCCAATTTCTAATACGTATATATATATATATATATATTTGTTTTCGTAAATTTTCACGGGTATATGTATGTAGATTGTTCTGAGTTCAGGTTTTGCCCTGTGTAATATTTTGCATGTCTATGCGACGTTTCGGTGAATGTGATTTCACCGAAACGTCGCATAGACATGCAAAATATTACACAGGGCAAAACCCGAACTCAGAACAATCTACACACACACACACACACACACACACACACACACACACACACACACACACATATATATATATATATATATATTAGTTGGTAAAAGACAAATAAAGATAATTTATGAAAGAGGAAAGTGAGAACAGAGCAGTTAAAAAGGTTTGAAATTTATTTAAGTAAATGATATAATTAAGGAAGTTTAGAGTTTGAAAAAAAATATTGAGGGGTGAATCTGCGTATGGCGCAGACGTTTTTAGGTGATACGACATTATGTAGAAAAATGATAAAGGGTGTGTATGTATAATATAGTAAATGTATTCTTGTGTGTAAAGAAAGAGAATGTAAGAATTGATATAAAAATTATTAAGTATTTGTATTGATATGTTATCTGGTGTATAATCTATTGATTTAAAGACGAATAAAGAGAGATATGATATAAAATCTTTTTCAAATTGGATTACAATTTAGTTGGTTTTCACTCTTATATGGACATTATTGAGCCGCGGTGGAACAGAGGTTAGAATGCAGTACTGCAAGCTTACTTCTGCTGACTGCCAGCTGACTGCAACGCGGCAGTTCGAATCTCACCAGGTTGACTCATCCTTTTATCTTTCAGAGGTGGGTAAAATGAGGACCCAAATTGTTGGGGGCAATATGCTGATTCTGTAAACCACTTAGAGAGGCTTGTATAGCATTATGAAGTGGTATATAAGTCTAGATGCTATTGCTATTAATGTACAAAGATGCCTGGAGGTGGTATTAAAAAAACAACAACAACTTCCTGATATCTGAGAAAGAGAAATATTCTGTAACTTGTCCAATGGTCAAATTGGTCAATGCTGGGTAGTAGACAAATTGCTTCATATGCCAACAATTTGGAAAAGAACTCTTCAATTACTCTTTTTTTATGAATGACTATGAATGACATAGTAACAGAATGCTTTTCTAAACAAAGGAAAAATTATAAAGTTAAAGGTAATATTTCCCTTTCAAAGGTGGAAGAAGAAGAAGAAGAAGAAGAAGAAGAAGAAGAAGAAGAAGAAGAAGAAGAAGAAGAAGAAGAAGAAGAAGGGGACACAATCTGAAGTTAGTTGGGGGAAAGATCAAAAGCAACATGAGAAAATATTATTTTACTGAAAGAGTAGTAGATCCTTGGAACAAACTTCCAGCAGACGTGGTTGGTAAATTCACAATAACTGAATTTAAACATGCCTGGGATAAACATATATCCATCCTAAGATAAAATACAAAAAATAGTATAAGGGCAGACTAGATGGATCATGAGGTCTTTTTCTGCCTTCAGTCTTCTATGTTTCTATGTTAAGAAGAAGAAGATTAGTTTTTGCATATGCCAAAAATGTATCAATGGTTGAATGAGATATGGAAGCTCCTTGTTACCAAGAGCCTCCTGGACATTTGGCAGCAAAGGCTTATGTGTTGTCAGGCAGCCTCAAAGGACATCAAGTAAGGGGTGAGCTTAATGAAATCTTTTCCACTCTTTGAGATTCATAACCTCCTCTTCTTTCTTTTCAAGAAAAATACTCTGTTTCACCTTTTAAGGACAGTTAAGAGAAGCACAAAAGCACCCTCCAAGGAAGATGCTGAACTTGCATGCCAAGTGTGAAAAAAACCAACAGCTCCTATCAGTGCCAGGACCACCAAGTAATCACCCTTGTCAGTGAGAAGTTCACAGTACAGTATCTTAGCATTTACTCTGCTTGGCTTGTTTGAATGAATCGGTCTCTGCTCTAGTGGAAATGCTATAAGCCTCTTTGCTGGCTGTTTGTATTTAACATCGTAAGAGGTGAAGATAAGGACCAACTGGGATCATTTGCTGCTAGAGCTCATCAGGATTGGAAGATGATTTGGAGATGCCTTTTGGATCTTACCCAAGAGATAACATCACAGCCATTTTTGAAAACAGGTGCAGTTGCTTTAAGGAGCTAAGTTATTAGTTACTGCAGTGGTTAAAGTTGCTGCTTTTTTTTTCTCTCATCTTGAGTAGAAGTGCGAAAATGGATGGGTTGCTTTCATAAACAGCAGGGAAAAGTTGTACTTAATTTAGACATGAGACTTGTTTTATTTTTCAAATTATTTTTGAACTCTGTGTAGTTTTACTGGTTCTCTGCATGATACACAGTAACGAGAGGCAAGGATTATGTTTCTTGTACTTTTTTGGACCAAAACACAAACCATTACACAAAACATGAAATGAAAACAACTCATAGACTGAATAGCAAAAGACATTGATCGAGACATGCTAAAGATGTTTACCAAAGTTCATAACCCCCCAAATTTTGGACTACCTAGATAAAACATAATTAAAATACAAAAATCATATGCACATACCAAATTCACTTAATAATATTACTACAAATAACTAAAACTGAAGGGAAACTTACAGCTACCCAACAGCCTAAATTAAAGGCCTTTTATGATCAAAATGTCATCTCTATAGTTGACAAAATATTTCTTTTTCTCTCTCTTCAATATTTTCTTTCACTTTCTTACTTTATTTCTTTTACCCCTAATATTTTCTTTATTCTGTACAATTTATATTATTGTCATATTGTGTATTATTTGTTTTCTTTCCTTTTAATGTAAATATTTAATAAAGATTTTTTTTTTTTTAAAAAGAAAGATATTATGGATGGAAATCATCTTATTGGTATGATGATGATGATCATACTAATACATACTACTTTTTTATTTATTCGTTCATCCATCCATCCATCCATCCATTCATTCATTTATTTGATTTTTATGCCGCCCTTCTCCTTAGACTCAGTGCGGCTTACAACATGTTAGCAATAGCACTTTTCAACAGAGCCAGCATATTGCCCCCACAATACGGGTCCTCATTTTACCCACCATGGAAGGATGGAAGGCTGAGTCAACCTTGAGCCGGTGATGAGATTTGAACCACTGACCTACAGATCTACAGTCAGCTTCAGTGGCCTGCAGCACAGCACTCTACCTGCTGTGCCACCAAGGCTGGAAAGTACTGTGAAGTGGTATATAAGTCTAAGTACTATTGCTATTGCTAAGTATTATTGCTAAGTGTTATTACTATTGAGAGCAACTGGGATGATGCTCTTGTCACTTTGAGAGGTCACTAAATAAACTCTTGTAAATCGAGGACGATCCGTATGAAGGGTCCACTGCAATTGGTGGTTTCCATCTTACGTTGTTTTGGATAGCTAAAGCCTTACACTATACATTACTGTAATTGCTTTTAAACAGGGATAGAAGGCAAGGCCACTGTCTTGGATTAAGCTCTAAGGCTTAATCAAACAAAAGAATTGACCTGGCAGATCTCCAAGGCTCTAAATTGCTCTTCCCAATCAGTTTTGTTTCACTCTTTAAAGCCACTTTATCAAGCGGCAATATATTTTACATGACAGTTGCTTAGCTACCAGAACTCTTGTTTCCACAACTCTACAATTTTTAAATCTCACCAAGGGTCAAAGACTATTGAATGATCCTTCGATCATTTTCAACCCATCCATTGGTATACACCTTCATTATTCTACCAGGTCAATCAAGAAGATTGGAGAAGAGCGGGTTACAATAACATCATTATATATTTTAGTCCAAGCATCAAGATGTCTGTCTATCTGTCTGTCTGTCTGTCTGTCTGTCTGTCTGTCTGTCTGTCTGTCTGTCTGTCTGTCTTGGAAAAATCATCACTGTCATTGTCTTGATCAATACAAGAAAGATAATTTTAAACCCACCCATCGGTATACATCTTCATTATTCTATTCTAGGTAAATCAAGAAGATTGAAGAAGAGTGGGTTACAATAAAGGCACTATATATTTCAGGCCAAGCATCAAGATATCTTCTGTCTGCCAAAACCATCACTGTCATTGTCTTGATCAATACAATCAAGATAATAAAATACACAGTCCTTAATTTACAAAGTTTACATTTACATTTATTTACTAAGTCTGCACTACTATTACTACTAGTTTTTTCTCATCATCCCTATCATCCATTTCCTCCTACTTATGACTAAATGATTGTAACTTGTTGCTTGCATCCTTAAGATTTTTATTAATATTGATTGTTTCCTCATTGTTTATTTGACCCCTATGACAATCATTAAGTGTTGTACCTCATGATTCTTGACAAATGTATATTTTCTTTTGTGTACACTGATAGCAAATGCACCAAAGACAAATTCCTTGTGTGTCCAATCTCACTTGGCCAATAAAGAATTCTATTCTATTCCATTCCATTCTATTCTACAACAGTTTGCTCAGTGACTTTTCAAAGTTATAACGACACAGAAAAAAATGACTTATGACCATTGTTCACACTTATGACCATTGCCAGCATCCCCATAGTCACTTAATCAAAACTTATATTGGTCACTGACTTATATTTATGACTGTTGCAGTGTCCCAGGGTCTTGTGATTACTTTTTGCATCTTTCTGACAATTCAGAGTCAATGGGGAAGCCAGGTTCACTTAAGACAACAGTAACACAAACGTGTTACTACTTAGCAGCTGCAGTGATTCACGTAACTGTGGCAAGAAAGGTCATAAAATGGGGCAAAACTCACTTAACAACTTTCTCACGTTGCAACAGAATATTTGAGCTCACTGTAGGTTGTAAGTCGAGGACTGCCTGTAACAAAACTGACAGCTCTTAAAGAAACAACAAAAACCAATCCGAAAAAATGGGAACGTTATTAGATACTGCTGCTTGAAATAAAACAGCTCACAGATTTTTTCCATGGGGGAAAAAACTTAAACAGTGCTTTGGTTTCATTTCAGTGGGTTTAGCCTCTCAAAATTTCAGTGAGACCTTATATTATTTGTTTTTCATTGAAAGGAAAAAATGAAACCAGAACAGCCAGGTCTGAAGATATCGTATCAGCAACTCTGCATAGGAGACATGGATGCAATGAAGCAAAGTTGGAAGATTATTTTAATAACATGCCTGCTGACATTATGGCTGACATGACAATGAGAGGGATTATGATAGCCTGTGCATATTTGTGGTTGATATTCTATCTGTAGTAGCACTGAATCTCTCTCTATCTCTCTCTCTGCTTGTGTGGTTTAATGGAAAGTCTGAATGGATAAGATACTTATGACAAATCAGTACCCACTATGCTAGCTTTCTGGTTTTATATGAATTGACATTAATTGGCTTACCCATCTTTTGCTATTATTAAAGCTGTACACAAAGCTAAGATGCCCTAAACTTATACAAGTAGTTTCTTGACTATGGCTTGAATTTAGCCAAGAAACTTATGAAATATCTTTAAATTAGCCAATCTCTGGCCGTGACAAGAAGCCTTGTTCAAACTTCAAGTCTACAGATTCTTTTTTTTTTTTTTGCATTTTTTTTTAAAAAAAATTAACATAATTTCATATACCTTCAAATGTTAAGTATTACATTAAGTGCATACATGTACATTTTAATCAATCATTTGTATATTCTTTATATGTAAAACAATTTATTTCAGCTATATTTTTCTGTAATTATATTGCTTTTAAAGGGCGGGAGGGAATAAATCTAATTTTGTCCCCAAATTAACCGCTATTGGCTTAATTTACCAAAATATATATTCTTTCTCTTGCCATTTAATAATTATGCCATATTCTTTGCCTTTTTAAATCTTCTTATTTATCATTCTTTCTTTTCAACACCTGTTTTATCATAACCATGGTTCTTTGTAAAATAAGCCAATGCCCTTTTTCCTGTGACAGCCCTTCCAGTATTGAGGGACTGCTATGAATTCAACCAACTGCATTTTATGCAACAAAAGGTGGAATTTGTTAATTTAGCAATAGCACTTAGACTTATATAAGCCACTTCATAGTGCTTTACAGCCCTCTCTAAATGGTTTACAGAGTGGGCATATGGCCTTCAACAATCTGGGTCCTGATTTTACCGACCTTGGAAGGATGGAAGGATGAGTCAACCTTGAGTCGGTCAGACAAGCCTTGTTTTACTGTGTTGTTTCAATACAGTTATTTCTTTAAAAAAATCTTTATTAAATATTGTATATACATTAAAATAATGGAAAAAGAAAAGAAAAAAAGAAAATGAACATACCTATAAACATATAACACTTGAACAAACAATACAGTTATTTCTAACGTTTTAGATTAAGATTTTTATATAGGCAATTCTCAGGTATTCCATTTTTAGGTAAGATCATCGACAATGCCCTTGTCTTAGCAATCCTGGGGGAAGGATACTGCAAAATCTCTATTCTCACCATGGGAAAGTGTCTTCTCTTGCATGGCTTTCAAGTCATGAAATGCTTTGCCCAGAAAACCATGCTTGGTTACCCTTCTCCAATAATTATCACCATTGGCAACGTTCAGTTTTGAAAGACTATGGTATCTGTTCTGCTTTGGACCTGAATGGATCGGAACAAAGAACCACCGACTGCAAAAAGTTCAAACCAGAACAAAATTGTATTTTAGAAATGAAAGTTACAAAGCATAGTCCTTCTTATAATTTCTGCTGGCAATGTTCACGGTCAAGAGTCAAAAGATAACGGACTGCAGGCCTGGAGCCCAGGCTAATTAGAACATTCCACAGTGTGTTACATGTGTTATCAAAACATACCCCATTAATTTTCGGAGCTTCACAAACAGCTCGTCTCTGTGTGCTGATCTTAAAGAGAAAGCCACAGTTTGCCAGCAAAGCATTTCTGTAACTCCAGTTCTAGCAATGCCTCTTTCTCCCAGAAATCCTCCTTTTATACTGTCTGGGTGTGGTCACTGTTCCCCAGAGCTATAAATGACTAGACTTCTTTCATAGACTCACTATCTGAATTTTTTCCCATAAAGCTTTTCCTGTCTGCTTCTAAACTTCTGACCCGGGCATCTAATAGGGGTTCCTGATCCTCCATGTCCTTATCCCCTCTGAGTCAAGGGGAACTATCATTGGGGCTTCTACAGTCTCTGGAGGTTCCTTAGGTTCCAGCTCTTCCTCACTCTCACTCTCTGATTCAGCTGGCAAGAATGCTGGCCTAGTTTATCCGCCTCAGAATCTGTCACTAACTGACGGTTGAATGATTACAACTACACTTTACTTTAATTCTGTTTTACCTTGCATTGATTTTACTGTTTTATGTTCTGCAATAATTGTTATAGGTCATCTTGATGGCTTCATAAGCTGAAAGGCAGAGTACGCATTAATGGAATTTAATTCATTTCAAACAATTAGCAGAAGTCTTTCTTAGGCCTTCATTTATTTCAAATTAGAAGGTGCCTTTCTTATTTTTTTGCCCTACTCCATAAATAATGTATTATTTCTTGAATTAATTCTGAGCTTTTATATAACATTATACAAGTCATAGTTAGCTGAAGAATTGAAAATCTACACGCATCAGATCTCCCAACCAATCATTTTCAAAAGGAGCTTTTTTGCCTGGAATTTTAATGTTTTTGCCAATATTTCATAAGATATTGACAAGAACACCAAGGTCTTATGAAATTCTATATGTGATATTTGGCCTGTTTTTTTTTTAAAAAAAAAAACAGTACAGTGTTCCCTCGATTTTCGCGGGGGATGCGTTCCGAGACCGCCTGCAAAAGTCGAATTTCCGCGAAGTAGAGATGCGGAATTAAATACACTATTTTTGGCTATGAACAGTATCCAAAGCCTTCCCTTAACACTTTAAAACCCTAAATTGCAATTTCCCATTCCCTTAGCAACCATTTAGATTATTACTCACCATGTTTATTTATTAAAGTTTATTTAAAAAAAATGTTTTTTAAAGGCAGATGAAAGTTTGGCAATGACATATGATGTCATCGGGCGGGAAAAACCGTGGTATAGGGGGGAAAAACCGCAAAGTATTTTTTAATTAATATTTTTGAAAAAACGTGGTATAGACGTTTTGCGAAGTTCGAACCCGCGAAAATCTAGGGAACATTGTATTCTTATTTTTGAGTCCTGGCCTCACTGTTTGAAGAGATGGGTTTCAAGAGTGGTAAAGAATCATAAAAGTACTGCATTACCAAATCAGTTAAGACTGTGATTTCTCCATATTTGTTATGGAAGTTAAGAAAGGGAAGGAAAAATGCAGGTGCCTGTCTCAAACCTGTCAGTCATTCTTTGTCAAATGTGAGGGATACAATATAGTGTATTGGCCATGGAGCTGTATTGTAGAGGAGTAAACTGAAAATTCACTTCCTTTTTCCTTGATTACACTGAGATTCCTGCATTGTGCTTTTGACGTGGTACTCAAAGGGGTGAGGTGGTGGTAGAGTACATCCATTTTTCTTCCAGGAAGAAAAGAGGAACTGCTAATTCCATCTGCATTAGAGAAACAGAGTTCTGGCAGGTGGGACTATGCTTGTGCGTCAACACACAGCATCATCGCACAAGGCTTTGTTATGGGCTTATGCTGCCTGACAATGGAGAAGCTTTCTGTAAAGATCTTAAGGCTGGCTGCCTATATTTCTGGTCTCTGGGTACCTAATTCAAATTAATGCAATATTAATGCATTTATGGATGATGAAAACTACTCATGGCAAATACAGTCCCTATTAGAACAATTGTCCACTTAAAGAAATGGGTGTATTTTTATCATATCTAAGGTAATTAATGATTTCTTGTGCCGTCCTGTGCCCATTTACCTGCAAGTATCTCCAGTTATTGTATTTATTTATTTTCTTAATTATATAACTACTTAACTATATCGCTATTCCTAGAAATTGCATGTGTCTGTCAATGTATAACAACATATCAACATCACTGCCATCCTTTGGAATCTCTATTTTAGATAGCACTTCAATCCCACAAAAACTACATTAGATTTCCATTTTTTAATTTAGAGTAGGTAGGCATCTCAACACTTTTGTAGAGTTATAACTTGTCCCCAAAAACAACATGCTTAGTGAGTGCTTTTGGGATACTTTTCCTATGGTTTTAGATCAAAGCCTTGAAAACTTGGAAGGATTTGAAATAGTATTGAAAGACTATGATATTGTGCTCTGGAAAGAGCTGCTAAAACAGTGTGGCTAAAAAGGCCAATCGAGAGTGGCAATACCTTCCACCCTGGGGCAATTCCATTTTATCCCCTGCCCGGCCCTGGAACTTTGTTAGTTCCAGGACTGCCTCTGTACCTCAGCCTGCCAAATAAGAATCAAAATTGAGTATCAATAAGTATCAAAATTGAGACGGCCACGCTGCTTCTTTAGCCTCCATTTATTTATTTACTTATCAATATGGTTATTCCTAGTAATTGCATGTGTCTATCATAATACATGGTGGAAGGTCTTAAACATAAAACGTATCAGGAAAGTCTTAATGAACTCAATCTGTATAGTCTGGAGGACAGAAGGAAAAGGGGGGACATGATCGAAACATTTAAATATGTCAAAGGGTTAAATAAGGTCCAGGAGGGAAGTGTTTTTAATAGGAAAGTGAACACAAGAACAAGGGGACACAATCTGAAGTTAGTTGGGGGAAAGATCAAAAGCAGCAAACTTCCAGCAGACGTGGTTGATAAATCCACAGTAACTGAATTTAAACATGCCTGGGATAAACATAGATCCATCCTAAGATAAAATACAGAAAATAGTATAAGGGCAGACTAGATGGATCATGAGGTCTTTTTCTGCCGTCAGTCTTCTATGTTTCTATGTTTCTATAACAATGTATCAACAGTGTGAAAATAAAAACAATAACTTGTCACTTGCACAATAATTGAATAGACATAAGCAATGGAGCATGAGGGATACGATGCAATACAATGCAATCTTAATGCGATTGTTAAATCTGCATAGATTTGCACGTACATAAAATGGAGATGCAGTATATTACATTTTATAAAACTGGTAGCAGCTGTCCCATCAGAAAAGGTATGTTTTTCAATAAGCGGAAACACTAAACAAAAACAGCAAAGAAAGAAAGAGAGACAGTTTGGTCTAGTGGTTAAGGTGCTGGTTGTGAAACCAGGAGGCTGGGAATTCTAGACCCATTTTAGGCATGAAATCCAGCCAGTGACCCTCTCTCAGCCCAACTCATCTTGCAAAGCTGTTGTTGTGGGGAAAATAGGAGGATCATTATGTATGTTTGCTGTCTTGAGTTACTTGTAAATAATAAAAATGGAATAAAAATCTAATAAACAAGTAGTATGCATAAACCAAATGCTCTAAAATAGTGACTTTACTTCTCCATCCTAATATTTTTGGTATCTGAAGAAATAAGAATAATGAGAAAAGGCTAGAAAGTAGCGTCCAGAATCAGATTTAAAGAATGTCCTGCATCCAATTCTAAATTTAATATAAAAGAAGATTTCTAGGGAAGTCCTTTATTAATTTAAGTATTGCCCACAAGATCATATGCTGCAAAGTCCTTCCGGTCAACAACTACTTCAGCTTCAACCGCAACAACACAAGAGCACGCAACAGATTCAAACTTAACATCAACCGCTCCAAACTTGACTGTAAAAAATATGACTTTAACAATCGAGTTGTCGAAGCGTGGAACTCATTGCCAGACTCAGTGGTGTCAGCCCCCAGCCCCCAACATTTCTCCCTAAGACTCTCCACAACTGACCTCTCCAGGTTCCTAAGAGGCCAGTAAGGGGGGTACATAAGTGCACTGATGTGCCTATCGTCCCCTGTCCAATCTTCTTTCTCTCCTTTCCTCCTACTTCTCTTCTTTCTTACTTTCTATCATTATATATATTACTTAATGTCTATTCTCTTTCATATGTATTGTATATTGGACAAAGAATAATAATAATAATAATAATAATAATAATAATAATAATAATAATAATGAGATGTCATATTTCTAGATTGCCGGGGGGGGACTTTTTTTCTAGTTCATATGTTTTACAAACAATTTTAATTTATGAGATGTTCAGCTGCAGCAGAGGTTTTCAAACTTGCCAATTTTTAGACTTGTGAACTTCAACTCCCAGAATCCTCCAGCCAGCTAGAAACTTCTGGGTGTTGAAGTCCACAAGTTGCCAAGTTTGGGGACCCCTGATATACAGGCAAGAGCCTGTCAGGTGTGGTGGTTAAGGCATTTGGCTGGAAACCAGGAAACCTAGTCCTGCCTTAGCACAAAGCCAGCTGGGTGACCTTCGGCTAGTCGTCATCTCTCAGCAGTTAGGAAGGAAGCAATGGCCAATCACTTCTGAAAAACTTGCCAAGAAAACTGCAGGGATTCATCCAGGCAATCTCTGAGTGACAATTGAGGACACAGTTGAACAGAAGGAATTTTAAAAAAAGATACACAAGCAATCTGCCTTCCTTTAAGTGCTTCTCCTGCCTCATGTATCCCAGTGGCCAGTCAGATCCCACAGGGCCAGCCTTCTTTAAGTCCCCTCAGCCAAGAAGTGCTGACTGGCAGGGCCTAGGGAAAGGGCCTTCTGTGTGTGTGTGTGTGTGTGTGTGTGTGTGTGTGTGGTAACATATTTTTGCTGATAATGAAAAGGAAGGGAGACTACTATAGATCTATTTCAGGTTTATTTGCCCTCATCAGGTAGCCAATACCCTTACTGGGATCTGAACCAGAGGCTTAGCCAAAAGGCAGTGGCCTTAGCCAACAGGCTACAGGCTCGCCTCCTGTATCAGCTTGTTCCAGGGAAGGGTTATGTGTGATTTTTTTCCGACAAAAAATCACACAATCACACATACACACACACACATACATGATATAAACAAAAAAGGAGGCAAAAAAGGAGCTGTGATGTTCCTTCAATATACCAGGGTGATTCGACACAAAATGTAACCCTTCCCTGGTACAGAGCTGAAGGGATTGGATACTGTAGCCTAGAGGATAATTCTCTGCCTTACAAGGCAAAGGTTGCAGGTTCAAGTCCCAGTGGGTATGGCTAGCTGATGAGGCCAAAATAAGGCCGAAATAGATCTATCCTAGTCTCCCTTAATTTTCAAATTCAGCTTAAACATGTGACATATATATATATATATATATATATATATATATATATATATATATATATATATATATCTCCTAGTCTCCCTTAATTTTCAAATTTAGCAAAAACATGTTGCACACACACACACACACACGTGTGTGTATGTGTGTTTTCATAGATTTCCACGGGTGTTCGCCCTATCACAAGGACAAAAGCACCAGCGAATCACCCTGGTATACCCAATTATGTAGCCTAGAGGTTAATTCTCTGTCTTGCAAATCCCAGTGAGGGTATGGCTAACGGATGAGTCCAGAACAAGGCTGAAATAGATCTATCCTAGTCTCCCTTAATTTTCAAATTCAGCTAAAACATGTTACACATACAGAATATAGTGTGTCAGCTATGAATTAATTAATTAATTAACTGCCTTGGAAAGGGCCCTGGGTTGGGCCAAGAGGCAAAAGGAAGCATTAAGCTCCTCCCATATTTGGGTATACCAGAGTAATTCAACAGAAAAAACATAACACTTCCCTGGTACAAAGCTGAAGGGATTGGATACTGTAGCCTAGGGGTTAATTCTCTGCCTTGCAACGCAAAGGCTGCTAGTTCAAATCCCAGTGAGGCTATGGCTAGCTGATGAGGCAAGGAGAATGCCAAAATAGATTTATCCTAGCCTCCCTTAATTTTCAAATTCAGCTAAAACATGTTACACACACACACACACACACACACACACACACAAATATACATACTGTACATACAAACAAATAAGCAACTTCAGTAGATTATTATTTTAAAAAAGAAAACGGTTCACTATTGGACAGTTGATCAGTTTGTTTTATTACTAAGATTTCTAGTGACTTCTAGGTTCCAGATTAATGAGGAATATTAGGCAAGGTTTCCACACCCTTCTAAAGAACAGACCCATTGAAGTATGTGTGACTTTAAGCACAGTGACTGTGCTTTAAGAATGAGAATGGGTTAGTTCATCTATGAATATAATGCTGAATATAATTTACATATACTTCTAAGCTATATATAATTAATGATTGTGAACTCTTATATTAAGACGTAGTATTATGTAAGAATCTGACCATTATGGCTTATTCAACAAAGCACGAATAAACAAATCCTGGTTTACTGTTACATGCTAAGGCAGCAAGAGTTATGAAATTCACAGTTCTTCATACAATTTTGTTCTTAATGAATTGGTACAGTCCTCTTAACGAACTGGTCTAAATTCCACAAAAACCTAGCATCATTTCAAAAAATAAATGTAAAAATCTTGAGCACATATGGTAATAAGGATTGAGCAATATTACAAATTGTATTTGGTAAACACACATGTACTTAGAAGGCAGACCCTTGATATAACAACTACAGCTAAACAGATCAAAGGTTTTCTGATGAGTCATGTACAGCCGCTGTTCATATTTTCCATATGCAGAATGATTGAAGAAAAGCATCCTTATCTTGCATGCCTGTACATCCTGCCTAGGGATTGCATTCAAAGTTTTCCCTACCGGTTCAGTGGGCAAGGCTTGGCGGGGGTTGGTCATGTGATTGAGTGGGCATGGCATGGCCAATTTGACATCACTCATGGCAAGGTGGAGCGGTACCACCCCATCAAGCTATGCCCATCAAGACACGCCCACAGAACTGACAGAAAAGTTCAGCCAAGTCTTCTAGCATTTAACTTGGCTGCTTCTCATCTACTCATGTTTGCTCTGTGTGTACGAGCCCAAGAAGGAGGAATTTTGAAAGCTATATTTCTCGCTTATGGACCAGCATACTAAGAGAAATCTTAATATCTTCACTGTTCTAAAATTTGCAAGACTCCATTTTTCATCATGTACAAAGGATCCGTGGCTGGGACAATATGAGCTCTGTTTCTATTGCAATTTATTTATTTATTTTTAGAGTTGGAAGGGACCTTGCAGGTCATCTAGTCCAAACCCCTACTGGTGCAGGAGACCCTACAATTGCTCCTCCTAATACTCCTCCATAAAGTGGAATCTTCTTAAGTGCCTGAGAAACAAATTTTCTACACAATCCAACACAAATCACAACTTTGGGAGATCCTCTTCATATTTACATTTTACTCAGTTTACTAAAACTTAATATTGTCAAATTATACAGAGGACAGAAAATTTAAATGCAATGGCTCATACTTAATATTCTAGCAGGTTGCAATGACAAACATATATAATATTCATTCACATTCAGTTATGCAATATCCAATATCAGAACAGAACAGAATAACAGAGTTTGGAAGTGGGTCTTGGAGATCTTCTAGTCCAACCCCCTCCTCAGACAGAAAACCCTGTATCATTTCAGACAGTGGTTGTCCAATCTATTCCTTTCTCTTATTTACACTGAAGGATTATGGAACTTGGCTAAAGATTCCTTCTCTCATCTTTCCTTCCCAAAATTTATTTTCCTGGCAGGGAAAAAGAAGGGAAAGCCAACTATTCAGTGGAACCATTAAAAGGCATCCTTGGGACAAATTGAGAGGATAAGAAAGGGAGACAGAAGATCAGCATTCCCACCAATGGAAATCAATTCACCATACATTTCCAGATAAAATGTGCAAAAGTTTCTTTGCAAAGTTTCCTCTGGAACCAAAGTTGAGTCATTAATTAGCTATTCAACCTCCCAAGCCCCATAGCCCCATAGCATGTGAGGCCAACTTTTGATTGCTGGCAGTTTGCATAGGGCATGGTCATTATATTTCCTTGGAGATATAATGTGCCACAATGATAGGAACTTGGCAAGGTGGCAAGGCATTCCTTCTTCCACCCATTGTTAAAGAATTCAAAGTTGGGAAGCGCTTAATATTGTTCTTTTGTTAAGATGAGTGCAGGATTTCTGGGTGAATATTTTAACATTTTTTGCAATTATTAATAATAGATGTTATGCCTTTAGTAAGAGAAGCTTACAGAAGTAAAGAGACAAACTATCATCAATCTGATATCTCAGTATTTGGGCAGGTACTCACCTTTCTGTGATTGTTTCTCTAAGACCACTGGTGACCCCCTTGACCACCGTGCTAGCCTTTGGAGTCAAGACCACCTGAGATATAAAAAAAGAGCCTTTCTTCCTTCGGTCAATGACTGATGCCTGGAGAAATTGGATCAATTTTTCTGGGTCGGTTGTGTTTGCCCATGGAGCTGGCATCATCTGTCCTGGCCATAGAAATGGGACCTCTAAAGCCACTGGACTGTGATAAAACACCAAAACTTGATAATCCTTCTCCCACAGGTATTGGAGAGAGACTTCATGGGCAAAGATGGCTGGGCACATTTTATTCCCAAATGTGTCTTTGAGCATTTGAACCAGTTTTTCATGGTGGCATTTCTGCATTCCATAAAAATGGTTGAAGTCCAACAAGACCACCTCTTTATGGTGGTCAATGAGAAAGGCACTGATCTCCTCCAGGCCCTCATTGACTTTGGCACTGAATAAACCATGAGCGAAGTAGAGTTCATTATCAGGGTCTCTGGGCTTTGTGGAGATCCGAAGGTCGAAATACCGTATCCCTGCTCCAAGTTGGCTTGTAAAATTCATCGTCTGTGTTGCAAGCCATTTCCTCATCAGCTTTTTAGCCACAGTTCCAAACACAGAAACAAAATTCTGGACAGTTTCCGGCTGCTCAGGTCCCACTGGAGAGGCCTCGTCAATATAGAAGCTAAATGAATCGTGAGATCCTAAAGATAATACAAAAGAATAATTTGAAACAAAATCAGCAAGATTTGAAACACCCATAAGTGGTATCATCTACTCAGTCATCAAGCTCATCTAACTATTCCATGAAAATGTGCTGAAATTCAAATAGCAGAACAATTGACTTAACTTTTTCATATTCAGGTAGATTAGTGGGAAAGTCTGTAATTCATAGTTAATAGAAGAAATAAAAACAGCATTTAAATATGTTAAAGGGTTAAATAAGGTTCAGGAGGGAAGTGTTTTTAATAGGAAAGTGAACACAAGAACAAGGGGACACAATCTGAAGTTAGTTGGGGGAAAGATCAAAAGCAACATGAGAAAATATTATTTTACTGAAAGAGTAGTAGATCCTTGGAACAAACTTCCAGCAGACGTGGTTGGTAAATCCACAGTAACTGAATTTAAACATGCCTGGGATAAACATATATCCATTGTAAGATAAAATACAGGAAATAGTATAAGGGCAGACTAGATGGACCATGAGGTCTTTTTCTGCCGTCAGTCTTCTATGTTTCTATGTTTCTATTTGTGGTTAAAAGAAGGTACTGTAAATATGAATATTTTAAAAGACAGTTGTAATACAGATAACAATATTTTCTTTGATTATATCAGGCATGAATGGATGTGTAATATACATATAAGATTCTAGCAGTCGCTCGCTCTCTCTCTCTCTCTCTCTCTGTGTGTGTGTGTCCCTCCCCCCCTCTCTCTTTCCCTCTTTCTCTTTTTCATTCTCCAGTGTTGTTGTGAAAATAATATTGGAAAAAGTAATACTTCTATACCATCTTAAACTTTCAGACATGCACACAATGAAGTAAGGAATTAATAAACTAATGAGGTCAATTACTTGGCACCATATGAAAAATTTGCAGAACAAGGAATAATATTAATAGAGAAAATTGGCTAGATGGGGAAAAATGTCAAAATTGATTTGTTGGTTACTACTTCATGTTCTCAAATCATAATGGTGCAGAAACTCTCCTCAGTTCTGGCACAGACTATGACTCAGCACCAGTGAAGGGCTACCAAAGTTTTTACTACCACACTGTGAGCGAGGCTTATGCAGGACGCCCTGCATTTTCTTTCAATATCTTTCAGTGCAAATTGGGTGCTCTGGGGTGGAGCTCCATTTTTGCTACCCCACTGCATTCTCTCCCATGTTCTGTCGGGCTCTCTGATAGGAGCCTCCCGAAAATTCAAGGATACAAATTTCAGACACACACATGTTTGAAAATTCAAAAACAATGTTCTTTATCACAAAATGCAAAATAAACAAAGCACTATTTTTGTATGGCAAAGAGCACTAGTCCCAAAACAACGGGGTAGTATGTACAATTACCCTTAAGCAGTCATTAAGTACTTAGCTAGCAGCTGTGAAGAAACTTCACACCCCTTCTTCTTCCAATGAAGTGAGACACACACACACACGTTGCTCTGCTTTGTTTTCCAAGGCGTGAAAAGGCAACAAAGTCCAGAAGACACAGGATTCCTGACCAACTCCAATCAGATATTCTTCCACAGTGGCCAAACCCACATGCTGCTATTTATAGCAGCAGCCCTAATTACTGGAGCCCCACCCAAACACAAGTGGCCTCCCTTATTTCCCGTAATATGTTCTTACTTGTCTCTTCTACGCATAATTCTGTGCTTGCGTGGGTCCAAAACGTCATCATCTGAATCAATGGAAGATAAGGGAGATTGACTGCCTGGGCTGTGTGCCAAGCCCTCCTCTGCCGAGTCACTCCCACTTTCTTCTTCGTCCAAGGAAACTAAACTCTGAACTGATTCTGTCGGCAATAACACAGGCCTGTGACATGTTGAATTTTCCCCTGCATCCACCTCCCCATTCCCTGGGCCAGAACCAACCACAACACCCCGTCTGGGCAGTAGCCCACCCCTGCTCAGAACCAACAATTATTTGATTTTTCATAAATCCTAGGTGAGATAGACTAGCTCTTGTTTGATCCATTAGTTATGCAGGAAGTATATGATATCCTTCAGTGTGAATGAAAGAAGCAAATGATACACCAAAGTGCATAACCCCAGCGCTTGTTTAAAATGAATTAATTATAAACGTCTGAGGCAACAAGTAGTTATTCACTACAACATCTGAGCAACAGATGGCTTTGCTGAGATCCTAAATTAGTGCTGCAGGTAAACAGAAGGAATATACTGCTGCTACCTCCAGTCTGACAGAACAAGATCTATGAATAGTGTATAATATTGGTACTATCCTGCAATTTATCCATTCTTTTACTCAGTTGTTCAGAATCAAGTAAGTGCCTGATAAATCTATCAAACGTGGACCATGCACAGCACATTAAGAATGCACAATGACTACAAAGTTGTAGAGGGTCATCAACCTTCAAGCATGCTGGCTGGAAATGTTTAGAATTAAAGCGCAACACATTTAAATGTTAGCAGCTTACAACTATCATATATGAAAACATACACCCACGATGCATTAGCAGGAGAGAATACTAGCACACCAGCTGAATATGGAAAAAATAAAATATCTCAATATCTTGGCAAGAATAGATGCTCTCCTGTTTTAGAAAGAGAATATGCCAAAGAATGAGGAAGATGTAGAATTATGTACTTACTCTGAAGAGGGTAAAAAGCATTATCTCAGTCAAATTCTGTTCTGTTCTATTCTATTCTATGCTATTCTAAAATGAAGGTTCAGCCCCACTTCTCTCTCCTGGGCACATCATCATGCCCCCCTCCTGTTTTCCTCTCTTTGGTAAGACAAAAGAGCATCTGTTTGCCGAAGGAAATAGAACAGGGGTGTCAAACACAAGGTGGGCGGGCCTGCAGGGTGCTTAGATCCAGCCCATAGGGCCACCCTGGAAACAGCAAAGGATTGGCCCATGGGCCACTGCTAGCAAAAATGGTGCTCGGGAGCTGCACACCCCCAACCAAGCTCCGTTTTCTCTGGCAGAGGGCTAGCAAATCAAACTAAAAACAAAACAAAATGAAATGTTTCACATTTTGCATGTGAGCCTTGAAGAAGAAACAGGAAAGGAGAAAGGGAAAGAGGAAAGAAAAATAAAGGAAGAGGAAAGGAAGAGGAAAGGAGAAGGAAGGGAGGGAGGGAGGGAGGGAGGAAGGAAGGAAAGAAGGAAGGACTCGGTTTGTCATGTAGATGATTGAATGGTTTAGGGTGGGGAATTTTGTAGTGGGTGGGACACTTTATTCTATTTTTTATTCTATTTTTATTCTATCTTTAAATTTACCTATTCTGATTTTATGTATGGTGGTACTGGTCTCTGGGTGCCACACGACTTTCGTTGCCAATGACAATTAGTTGCTTGACAATGACAATAAATTTATTATTATTATGGAAGGAAGGAAGGAAGGAAGGAAGGAAGGAAGGAAGGAAGGAAGGAAGGAAGGAAGGAAGGAAGGTTATAACAAGACTGAGTGAGTGTCTGGGTCCTGCTTTAGCACATGGCCACCATAGGTTCCCCTGACATGATTGACTTTGAGCTGGCCTTGCCCACCACCCGAGCCCCCCAAGGTCAAACCCAACTCTGATTCAGCCCTCAATGAAATTGAGATTCACACAGGAGTGAAATGCTACCAGTTTGGCCCGGTTTGGGCATATCAGTTGTGGTGGCTGTCCTGTGGTTCAGAGAACCAGTAGTGGTGGCAGTCAAGGCTCCGTCCAGCTGCCCAGATGTAACCACTTTCTATTTTTAACCTCTGTACATGCGCAAAGCATTCTGCGCATGTGCAGAGGGTAAAAAAGTGTGTGCATGCAAATCGCACGCTTCCAAACTGGTAAGGAAGGTAAATAGTTTTCACCCTTGGTTTGACACCCCTGAAATAGAAGAATGAGCATTTTTCTTGAGAAGAGAAGAGAGGGGAAGCAAGGGGAATTGCTTGTACATCATGCACTGAGCCTGGCTGTATGAATCTTGCTGAGCTGCTGAGCTCTTGGGAATTAGTCTTGATTGCAGCCAAGTTTTATCTGAGATCTTCGAGACAAAATCTAGAATAGGATACCAGGCTACCTCCAGGGGAAAATAAATGTGGATCACTGACAGCAAATGAAATTTTGCTTCTCATTTCCCCCCCCCCCAAAAAAACCTCCAACAAGACGGATATTTTCATTATGCCAGATTCTGCTTCAATTTTAATATCTCTCGTGGCTCTGCTCATGGCTCTATGCTTCATTTACTTCCATGGCGGGGAAGCTTCCATCCTGTCTCCCAATCTAAGTGCCTCAAGAGCTGAGGATAAGACCAAACAAACATCCATGCTATGTCACCAAACCTAAATTCTCAGCATCCTTCATCACTGAGATTACTGACAAAAGTTGCTAGAAGTTGCCTTATAGTAAGGTCTAAAAATCTTTCCTCTGGTGAGGGCATCTAGCAACAAATACACTCTTGGACTGAAGAAAAGGTTGAATGACATTCTCTTAGAACTCAGCACTATCTGGGATTCTGAACACATGCACCCAAACTCATGCATAAAAACATTGCTTTCCACATAAAAAGCATATTTTCTGATCCAGCCTAGTCTGAAAACCACTTGAAATAATTTATGCCATGCAATTACTTTCAACAAGTAACAAGAAAAGAAATAAAACAGAGAACAGGCTATTTCATTCCAACCTTTATTCCATTTCATTTTATCAAGTTATATGCAAGCCATTCCACCTGGCTATATTATTTATATTTTATTCCACAAGAGCTAGCATTTCAAATATTGGATATTGACGATATTTATAGGCTATATCAATTCTATGGGGACTTTGGGTTGGAACAGCAAGGCAAATTGTAAATGCAGTAGAAAAGAATGAAAACCTTATAATCAGTGGTGACCAAATGAAGCAAAGGCTGAAAGTATACTGGAATAATTGTGCTTTAACCTTGTAAAGGACAATCTGTAGAATGGAATACACCATTGAGAAATCTAGTTACCTCCAGGGATGGGGGAGGAGTGGGGATAGTAGGTTTATGCACTATTTATTAAATACCTAATAGGTTTTTTTAAATTGTCCTTCCTACTCTAGTACCTTACAGGTAGCATGATCCTTAATTACTTTTAAAATAGGAAATAATTAAATTGTATGTTTTACCCATAAACCCTTTAATCATTTTAATCATTATCAAGAACTGAACTTTTATAGCAATTAAAGAAAATTGAGCTACTTTCCTAATCTGTTATCATACTGAACCTTGTGGGTTCAGTTCAAAACCTTAAAATGTTCCTCAACAAAGAATGCTGTCTATCATTTGTCCTTTTTGTGGCTATTCTAATAATGTGACTTAATCAACTGAAAAAGAGTCCAAGAACCTATTTGAAAACTTATCTTGTCAGTAAGCCACTCCCACCCACTCACATGACCTTTAAGCCATGGCCACACAATAAGCCACACCCACAGTGTGGTAGTAAACATTTTAGCAGCCCTTCACTGGTTGCCTTCTTTACTTCCCATGAACTACATTAGCAAGGCCACCCAGTAGGCTTTTGATAAATGACTGGACAAAGAGATGCAATTCTGGCATTTGTTTGTTTGTTTGTTTGTTTATGCATGCATGCGGCACATGGCATCGGACCAGAACATCTCCGGGACCGCCTTCTGCCGCACAAATCCCAGCAACCGGTTAGGTCCCACAGAGTTGGCCTTCTCTGGGTCCCGTCGACTAAACAATGTCGTTTGGCGGGACCCAGGAGAAGAGCCTTCTCTGTAGCGGCCCCGACCCTCTGGAACCAGCTCCCCCAGGAGATTAGAACTGCCCCCACCCTCCTTGCCTTTCGTAAAGTTCTTAAGATCCATCTCTGCCGTCAGGCATGGGGGAACTGAGACATCTCCCCCGGGCCTATACAGTTTATACATGGTATGTTTGTGTGTATGTTTGCTTTTAATAATGGAGTTTTTAGTGTTTTTTAAATGATTAGATTTGTTCTTACATAGTCTTGTTATTGTTGTGAGCCGCCCCGAGTCTACAGAGAGGGGCGGCAAACAAATCTAATAAATAATAATTATTATTATGTATGTATGTATGTAGGTAGGTATGTAGGTATGTATGTAGGTATGTATTCATTCATTCATTCAGTCATTCATTCATTCATTCATTTATTTATTAGATTTATATGCTGCCCCTCTCCGTAGACTAAACAATTTCCTAGGTAGGATTTCTCTGAATCAGTGTTTTTCAAACTTGACAACTTGAAGATGTATGATCTTCAATTCCCAGAATTCCCCAGTTTAAAAAACACTGCTCTGAATCAATGCTCTGTTGATTCTTCCAAGCATAAACTAAGGGAAAAAGATAATAGGAAGAAACAACCATAGTCTGTAATCGTGTTTTTATGAACAGTAATGACCTTCTACAAATGCAAGTATTCCAGTCTCCCTTGAAGAAAAGTAATAAATATGGAATCCTGTCATGTAGAACTCCTTGATCTGTCTGACATGTAGGAGCAAATGTATCTTTGCAATAAATCCAGTAACAAAACAGGGAGGACTGTTGTAAATGGGGACCACCAATCCCATTTACTAAGACTTATTTTTATTTCCTTCAGTTGCTTTGTCCTCTTTTAAGTGATTCATAAGGATATATTCAAGACAAGACTTTTTATGGTGCAAATGGAATTTGAATTGAATCAGCCATCAGTCAAATGGAAGCATTTATTTAAATGTGTCTATTTGCTCAGCATAAAATGTTTTGCACTGCATCATCAAAACAAAAATAAATCAATGGTTAAAAGCTCATTATTTCTCCCAAATCACATATAAGAAAGAGCAGTGATCTACAGCTAAGCAGTTAATCTGTTTGGAGCTGCCAGTGTTGAACTGTGAGGGTTTTAAAAACTCATTTTTCAAGTAAAGAATGGAAGAAAAAAAATACCTTTGATGGAAGTCATGCTCCCAGGACACATTAATTTGCAATTTCCAGGTAGAGGTAAATTTATAACCCAAAATTTAGCACAAAAGTAGACTAGTTCCCAAAGTCCTTAAACATAATTTCAAGTTTTGTGAACTGGGGGAGGAAAAGCAAGAGCTGTACTGACTCTTTAATCCCTTTAACATATTCTCTTTGTGTTGAAAAGAACATTAAACCAGAATTTCATTTCACTTGGCAAAATGTATTGACCCGCTGTTCTCACTGGAACCTATATGTCTCCAATAGTTAAGAGTGGCTACTGCAACTTATTTCTCAAGTAATAATGGAACTCATTACCAGACTCTGGGGTGTCATCCCCTAACCCCCAACATTTTTCCCTTAGACTATCCACAGTTGACCTCTCCAGATTCCTAAGAGGTCAGTAAGGGGCAGGCATAAGTGCACTAGCGTACCTCCCATCCCCTGTCCTATTGTCTTTCCTATATCTCATATATCGTATCTACTATTCTTTTATTCTATTCTATTATACTACTCTCATAATATCCTTCTATTCTCTAATTGATATATTCTATTCCTAAATTTTCACTTCTATTCTTTCTCTAATATATTTTACTCGAGTATAACCTCTATAACCTTCATTGTGTATTATTGTGCATTGGACAAAATAAATAAATAAAATAAATAAATATTTATATCTTGTCTTACATTCTCAGACTGAAGCACATAGGTTTCAGTCAGGTCCTCCTTTCTGGAGGGAAAATACTGACTGCTGATTGGCCGGAATGTCTGGCAGCTCTCTATAAAAGGGCTGGCTGTCAGACAGAGCCTTTGTTGGGTTGTAAATAGTTGCCAAATAAAGAGGTGCTGCTTTGAAGCCAGTTCTATCTGCCTCTTGCATCAAAAATTGTCCAGTGCATTCTATGGTATGGGGTCTTCAGTTGGTGCAGAACATTACAGTAAACATGCTGGCTAGGCTCAATTATGCTAAATCTAGATTAGCAAGACATATTGTTATTTTCTTCTTGGATAAGACCACAGCTAGATTCCCACAACATGCTGAAACTCAAAGTAGCCAGCCCTGTTTTAGCCAAGGTTTGATGTTTTGTAGAGACACAAGTTTCTCATCTACTCTTTTTTTCCCTAGAGTTGGCATGTAAATATAAACTGTACTAAAGGTACAGTTTATATTTACATATAGAAGGATTTAGGGGTAGTGATTTCTGACAGTCTCAAAATGGGTGAACAGTGCGGTTAGGCGGCAGGGAAAGCAAGTAGAATGCTTGGCTGCATAGCTAGAGGTATAACAAGCAAGGAAGAGAGAGATTGTGATCCCGCTGTATAGAGCGCTGGTGAGACCACATTTGGAATACTGTGTTCAGTTCTGGAGACCTCACCTACAAAAAGTTACTGATAAAATTGAACGGGTCCAAAGATGGGCTACAAAAAGCATAAAACTTATCAGGAAAGACTTAATGAACTCAATCTGTACAGTCTGGAGGACAGAAGGGAAATGGGGGACATGATCGAAACATTTAAATATGTCAAAGGGTTAAATAAGGTTCAGGAGGGAAATGTTTTTAATAGGAAAGTGAACACAAGAACAAGGGGACACAATCTGAGATTAGTTGGGGGCAAGATCAGAAGCAATGTGAGAAAATATTATTTTATTGAAAGAGTAGTAGATGCTTGGAACAAACTTCCAGCAGACGTGGTTGGTAAATCCACAGTAACTGAATTTAAGCATGCCTGGGATAAATATATATACATCCTAAGATAAAATACAGAAAATAGTATAAGGGCAGACTAGATGGATCATGAGGTCTTTTTCTGCCGTCAGTCTTCTTTGTTTCTATGATACTATTTCAGAATTTCTAGACAAGCCCAGCAGGTGAATTTGCTTAATTTTTTTCAGGTATAGATCAGCTTCTGTAAAATATGTTATTATTTTTAATTCTCTTTCCCAAAATATTAAGGAATAATAAGGGCAGGCTAGATGGACCATGCTTCAATCTTCTATGTTTCTATATCCAAATCCAGAACTCAAAAATTTTTGTAGCCTTTCCCTGGAACTTGTTTCATTAGATTTTGAAAATGTCATAGGTGTTCCAGTAGAAGAAATTATACGTAGTTCAAGTTTGAAATGTAGGGTTCTTTGTACGCTCTGGACTTGTTTGTTTTCTTGCAGATGTTTCAATAAAATGTTACCTAGCCTGGTAATGAAATCTTTACAAGAAACAACCAAGCTCAAACAGCATCAAGAGCCCAGCTGTAAATGTTACGAAGGATTTAGCAATGGATTTTTAAAGCATTAAGAGTCTGTCTGGCCCTTCAAAACAACTTTTCCATAGCCACTAATTAACATTATAATACTGAAACTTCACAGACTTTTATATCAACTCAGTTCAGTGTTTTGCCTTCTAGTACTGCTGTCATATTGACGTCATATATTTCTTCAACCATGTCCTTCTCCATTGCCCCTTTTATAGGAATTGTTATGCTGTAGCACCCATTCTACAAGTTAATTCAAGGAGAAAGATTGAAATGTATGCATTGTATCTTCTATTGCACCATCCAGCTCTGTAGCTAACTTCTGCTTTGTACTTTGACTGCTGGTGGAAGATTATATAAAACACGACTAAAGTTCTTAATAGAAAAAAGTGACTGTGTATGCATATGTTTGGGTATATGTCTATAGATATATTATATAGATGAGATTAAGAGAAGGGGGGAGAGAATTTATATAGATACTTAGATACATAGATATAGATACAGATGATATAGATATATAGATATAGATAGAGCTATAGATATAGATGTAGATATATTGTAGATGTAGCTGAAAAATGATTTTCATACCTTTTATTTACTATACATTAAAAGTAATTGCAGAATAAACTACTAATTATTCTTAGGTTTCTCCAATAAAACATTCCTTCTGTTTTGTAATGTAGAAAGATATACAATTGAAATTGAATTATAGTCATCTCTGTTAAGAGACTGGGCTATATCAGACAAACATGGATATTCATGGATATGGAAAGGGTTTTTTTAAAAAAAATTAGAAATCCATATTTTCCCATAAAATGGAGTGGCCAGAGATTCAAAATAAGTAGAAAAAAGGAGTGCAGTTTTAACTTCTAAGTGGTGTGCCAGAGGCTATACTTCAGAAGTGGACCATGGCAAATTAAACAAGTGCCCAAGGGAAAATAAAAACATTGCATTCAAATTTAATTAACTAATATGATTACTTCCTATCTATTTAATATTCCCTTTTTTACCATATTAAAATATAAAGTTTGAAGTCAACCAAGTGTCTATAGAGATTTTCAGTCATCCAGATCATGGTTGATTCAATGGTGCTTTATCAAAAGGCAACTGGACTATAAATTTCCCTTGAAAAAGATATTTTGCTTTTCATCCAAGAAGTTTCTTCAGTTCTGACAGTTCCATCGCTCTCACCATCCAGTCAGAACTGAAGAAGCTTCTTGGATGAGAAGCGAAGCATCTTCCTCAAGGAAAAAAAATAGTCCACTTGCCTTTCGAAAAAGTACCTTTGAGACTACAGCCAAGATTTGGGGACAGACAAGTTGTGCATAAAACTGAACAAAGATACTACACTGCTCAAAAAAATAAAGGGAACACTTAAAAAATAGAATATAACTTCAAGTAAATCAAACTTTTGTGAAATCAAACTGTCCACTTAGGAAGCAACACTGATTGACAATCAATTTCAAATGCTGTTGTGCAAATGGAATAGTTGTACAAATGAAATATTCAATGAGAATATTTCATTCATTCAGGTCTAGGATGTGTTATTTGAGTGTTCCTTTTATTTTTTTAAGCAGTATATTTTAGATGATCCATAATTAGTATTGGCCGAACCGAACCTGCAAAGTTCGGGTCCGTACTGAACTTTGCGTGGTTCGGTATACCGAACCCAAACCCGAATTTTTGCAAAAGTTCGGCAAAAGTTTGGGTTCAGGTTCGGGATAGTGCCAGGAAGCACCGCTGCCCAGCTGTCACCTTCCGAAACAGCCGGGGAGCTGTTGGCCGGTCGGGAGACGAAAAAGGAGGTGGGGAATCCCACGAGGAGATTCCAGGGGCAGAGCTTTGATGTCACTGAGACGTCCTTCCTGGCCAGCTGAAACAGGGACTCCAGGAAGGACGTCTCAGTGATGTCAAAGCTGCGCCCCTGGAATCCCCTTGTGGGATTCCCCACTTCCTTTTGCACCTCCCAACCGGCCGACAGCTCCCCAGCTGTTCTGGGAAGCGCCACTGCCCAGCTGTCACATTCAGAAATAGCCGGGGCAAAAGTTCAGGTTTGGGTTCGGGAGAGCACTGGGAAACGCCCCGATTGTTCCAGAAGGTGACAGCTGGGTGGTGGTGCTTCCTGGTGCTTTCCTGAGCACCGAACTCAAAAGTTCAGCAAAAGTTTGGGCTCAGATTCAGGTGCCGAACCCAAACTTTTAAAAAAAATTGGGTGCCGAACCAGAACCTAAACTTCGTTGGGTTCGCCCAACACTATCCATAATTCATTGTATAATATGTACTATCCAGGGTTGGGTTCTAATTTACCTCATTGCTGCTTTGCTTCCTCCTGCACTGCTGCACCTCATGTGTGCATGCATTTCATATATGCATGCATGCGAAATGATGAAAAAAATCCCAAAATTTTCCCCAAACCCCCCCCCAAAAAAACAAGATGGTGACAAATGCGCAGTGCTGAAAAAATTAACCCCCTCCCCCAAAAAAAACAAGTTGGCAATGCATGCACATTTCTGAAAACTCAGCTTCTGCACATGCGCAGAAGAAAAAAAACCTGGAAAAAATCCCCTCCCAAAAAAAATTCTTTAAAAAAATATTCCATAAATAAAAGATGGTGGCATCCATGGACCAGTTCCATGACATCACTGTGATGTCAACAATGGTTTGCTACTGGTTCTACAGAACCAGTGCGAACCGAGAAGAACCCACTTCTGATACTATCAAGCCCAATCCCAATCCAATCAAGTCCAATCCTTCACTTACACCTAATATATAAAATCTTGTCCGTTTTTGTCCTTCCTACTAGGTAGTCCCTGAGAGAGTCTAGGACAGTGATGGCGAACCGTTTCAGTATCGAGTGCCCAAACTGGAATATGCATATGTGCGCCAGAGTACTGGAAACCCAAAGACCAACTGGCCAGTGCTCATGTGCACACCAGCCAGCTGGTCTTCGGGTTTTTAGTGGGTGCATAGGCTGGCTGGAGAATTCTGGGAGTTGAAGTCCACAAGTCTTAATGTTGCCAAGTTGAAAGAACTTTGCACTTGGCTCACATTCTAGCCCAGTGGTTCTCAACCTTTTTAATGTTGTGACCCCTTAATACAGTTCTTCATGTTGTGGTGACCCCCAGCCGTACGTTTAGCACCAACTCTCCCAACAGAGTTTTAAGCTCATTGGCAGGAAGTTAGAAACATAGAAACATAGAAGACTGACAGCAGAAAAAGACCTCATGGTCCATCTAGTCTGCCCTTATACTATTTCCTGTATTTTATCTTACAATGGATATATGTTTATCCCAGGCATGTTTAAATTCAGTTACTGTGGATTTACCAACCACGTCTGCTGGAAGTTTGTTCCAAGGATCTACTACTCTTTCAGTAAAATAATATTTTCTCACGTTGCTTTTGATCTTTCCCCCAACTAACTTCAGATTGTGTCCCCTTGTTCTTGTGTTCACTTTCCTATTAAAAGCACTTCCCTCCTGAACCTTATTTAACCCTTTAACATATTTAAATGTTTCGATCATGTCCCCCCTTTATTAAAAAGTTTTAAAAGGTGTGGTCAAGTTCAGAGGGACACCCTTCACTGTAAACATTTGATTGGTCGGATTGTAAAAATATGTTCCAAAACACCAGAATAGAAGCTTTAGTTCCTAATACCATGGGAAATTTGTCTTTTCGTACGGTCTTAGGCGACCCATGTGAAACGGCCGTTCGATCCCAAAGGGGTCCTAACTCCCAGATTGAGAACCATTGTTCTAGCCTGCCAAAGATTGACCACACCTTTTAAAACTTTTTAATACCTACCCTGAAAATACTACTAGGCCTAGAAGCAATAACAGAACTTGAGTGATCTGCAACTTGCTGTTCAGAACTGATTTTTTTTCTTTTTGCAATAATATTGAGCCTTTTGTTGACAAAATAGCTTCTTCGACCGAAAAAAGAAAGAAAATTCTATATCATTCTACCAGTCTTAATAGCATTTTATTAAGTTAATAAATGTAATGTTTTCTAATTAAAAAGGAATAAATGTCTGAGGTATCACATACTTTTCTGTAAATATAATTATATTTAATAGATTTTGGCAGTGGTGAAAGAAGAAGAAGAACCTTTGCGGAACAGTGCTTATGGTTACACAACTAATTTTAAAAAATGGTCTTCACGATATAATTACAGGAGCTCATCCCCAAAGGAAGCCTTCTGGTTCTCTAGCTTCTTTCTTTTTCCTTTTCCTATTTTCTTCAGTACAGTCTGTGCTGTTCTTCCAAGGCACATTTGGATGTATATTTTTAGACTGTCTGCAGAATTTAGACAGTCTGCAGAATTTGTATGTCACTTTCCTCTTATTTTTATATGATAGGTGGCGTTAAAATTGGAAAACATTCCATAGCCAGTACGGATGTTCTAAATTCAGAAGAATCTTGAACCCCTTTTCTGAGATCTTATGTCAAAAGCATGCCAACAGATCCATAAGTATGAAAAGAGGTTCGCATTTGTTTTGTTATAACTCTGTTTCAAGATGTTATTATTGCCAAATTTGGTCTTTCTTCTGGCATTCCTGAGCGAGGAAGCAAAACTGCCTTGCAAATATGAAGGGCGGGGAGACTTTATAGAGATGAAAAAAGATGTATTTGATGGAAATATGTAGGAACAATTACCTAGGTCAGGGGTCAGTAACCTTAAATACAGAAAGAGCCATTTGGACACAGAAAAGAAAACACCGGGAGCCACAAAACCCCTTTGATAGCTAAAATGAAGATAACATGCCATATATTGGTGGGTTTTTTAACCTTTATGCTGTGTATTAAAAAAAACCCTATAGTGTGTTGCATTAATGAAATCAATGAATTTCTACAGAGTTTTATTTCTGCATGAAACAAAAACATTTTGAACACCCCCCAAAAAGGGGCGGGTTCGAAAAGGTCAATAAATCACATGCCAGCGGATGTCACACATTGGTGGTTGTGACATATATTTTGAACGACAGGGAGCTGCAGCAGAGGAATGAAAGAGCCGCAAGTTGCAGAGTCCTGACCTAGGTAGAAATAAGCTGTAAGGAGGAGGAGGAGTTGGAGTAATAGCAGGCAAGATTTATTTCAGTCCCACTAGGTAGACCAGACCAGGAAATTAATTCCTCAGGAAGACTAAAACTACAGAACAGAATTTCATGGTGTTGTACCTTTTTCCTTCTAGAGTTCAGTTCAGTTTAGTATTTGCCTAAGCTGCTTTCAAACATAATCTTCTTTTGTTTCAGGCCTTTGTCTAGGCAGCAATTTCCCTCCTTCTCCTCTTTCTTCTTCTCCTCTTCCTCTTTATTCTCCCTCTTCTTCCTCCTCATCCTTCTTGGTCTCCCTCTTCCTTCTCTTCTTCCTTCTTCTTCTCCCTCTTCCCTGTTCCTCCTTCACCTCTCTTTCTTCTTCCTCTTCCTCCTTCTTCTCTTCTCCTCTTCTTCTTCCTCCTTCACCTCCTCCTTACTCCTCCTTCTCCTCTTCCTCCTTCTCTTCTCCTCTTCCTCCTCCTCCTCTTCTTCTGACATTTCTGAAAACTATAAATGCCTAATAGACCCCATTTATAACTGCAATAGATCAACTATTCAGTGGTGTCCTGCAGGACCACTTTACATTCATGCACAGGCATTTGTAATATGCTTACTTACTAGAGAGACAATATGAATTAATGTCCTGCCTACCAGACAAAATAAACACTGAAGAAGAATGACAATTGTCCAAGGTATCCCACAACAAAATGTATCCTTCCAAAATCATGAAGACAAGGACCCATTAGGGATACAAGGGTACTAATAAATATTGATAATAGCTTCAGCATTTAGAGCAAGAATGGAGAATTTTCTAACACTATTCTCTCAGGGCTAAAATATTAGAGATGGTTTGCTGTAGGAGGAAGAATACTCTCCCACCACTACTATTCAATCTATATCATATTCCTTGAATATTTCCCCTTCCTTTTCTTCTTCTTACACTCTTTCTGAGAGCTGTGAAGTTTCAGTAGTTCCGGGAAAAAAGTTCCACACCCATTTGCATTATTCAAGTGACCCCAAGGGCACAGGTAAACCTCCAAGTGACTTCAATGGTTCTCAGAAAGACTGCTAATGATCAGATGCCTGCAAGAAATATAAATCCTTCCATTCCCTACCATTCAATCAGAACTGAAGAAGGATGAGAAGCGAAAGGCTTTCAAAGAACAAAGTCCCATTGCTTCTTGAAAAAGCACTTTTGGATCAACCATGACCTGGATGACTGAGAATCTCCATATATGATATTTAAACTTCTTCAAGTACAGATAAAATGCCATCATACTACCAGTCTTGCTGCACCACTAGGAAAAACTAGTTCCTTTCTTCATCTGTTGCTCTCTTCATGGTACCTGGCAAGGAATTACATAAAGGTAAGGATTCCCACCACCACCACATGTGTACTAGTCATTTCTGGCTCTAAGGGGCAGTGCTCATCTCTGTTTCTAAGCTGAGGAACCAGCTAATGGTCATGTGGCCAGCATGACTAAATGTCAAAGGTATACAAAAATGCTGTTACATTCCCACCAAAGGTGGTCCCTATTTTCTACTTGCATTTTTTACATGCTTTCAAATTGTTAGATTGGCAGAAGCTGGGACAAGTAGCAATAGCAATAGCATTTAGACTTATATACCGCTTCACAGTGTTTTACAGCCCTCTCTAAGTAGTTTACAGAGAGTACGCATATTGCCCCGGAAGCGGAGTAAAGACGCTGAGACAGTATATGGGTTAAATATAGGGTCACTTTATTAAATTAACAAAAATTTAAATAACGTAACCTTAAATACATAAATTTAAATATTTAAATTCAACTATAAACAAAGGACCTGCAGAGGCCAAAAAATAACGGGGCAGAAATTCCTGCCAGAACCTTCCTGGGCAACATTGGGCAAAACTCCTTGCTGAACCAGGTGAAGGTAGCCACCTTCACCTGGATCTGAGCCATGCCCTTCAGCGTGTGCGAGGAGGTCACCCTCCAATCCCCGAGGGAAATTGGATCCGGTGAGTCCCATGGGCATCCTCTCTCCAATCCCCGAAGTTGTAAAACCTATAGTTCATGGAGAGAGGCAGTCCATCATCCTTTTAAAAGATGCCCAAAGGAGCATGCGCAGTCACTCCTACTGCCCATTTCCACCCCTAACCTGCCAACCCAGTGACCAGAGGGAAGCCTGATTAATATCTACATGGCGCCGCACCCCCTAAGCATTCCATCCATACCGTCAGTGTGGAATAGGTGAAAAAACTGCCGCCTCTAAAGGAGAAGCCGCAAAAAATTCCTATTCGGCCCTGAAGCGACCTCCTTTGGACACACTGTTGATAGCGGAGGGTGGGCGGGTGTTCGCTTGGAACTCCAGCAGGGCAAGGAGGAGGTCCTGCTCGGACCGCCCTTAAATAGGGTGATCCAGGACCTCCCCCCAGGCCCTGCATTCAGCGTGCCACCTTGGTGCGCTGCCAAAAGTCGAACTTCTGGCTTTGCCGGAAACCGGAAGTTCGGAGCTCTGTAGAGCTCAATACAATGTCCCCCGGCTCCGGGGGCAATTTCGGCCGGCGGTTTAAGCCGCCGACCGGGCATTTGTCCTCAACAATCTGGGTCCTCATTTTACTGACCTTGGAAGGTTGGAACCTTGAGTCTACTGAGTCTCAACCTTGAGTCTACTGCGATTCAATCTGCCAAACTGGCAACTGGCGATCAGCAGAAGTAGCTTGCAGTACTGTTCTCTAACCGCTGCGCCACCGAGGCTCTTAAAGTAATGGGAGCTCACTCTATTACACGATGCTAAGGATTTGAACCATTGAACTGCCGACCTTCTGATCAACACGCTCAGCTTCTTAGCCACTGAGCTACCATGTCCCTTCAGAAATTATATACTAAAAGCTAAATTGATGGTTTCTGTTGTTTACCTTTGTATGTTCAAACTATGCACTCTGGTACATGAGCAGCTTCTCTGCTCTTCCACGTATCCAGAAAATCAGAAATTCCTGTCAAAACAAGTGTATCAGAGTTTTGCTCAGCAGTTATTCTGAAGTAGTGTGAATTAGGGGGTAATTAAAGCATGCCAGTAACACAATGTGCAAAATGGCTCTTTGCCAAGAGAGAAGGAAGAAGAAAAAGACGGTGCAGATTTTAATTTCTTATCGCTGCATTGGGATTCTTCCCACCCCACCCTCTCCCGTCAAATCTCATTTTACAGTTGAAAGATAATGAGAAAAAACAAAAACTGCTTTGGGTTGTTTTTGTTGTTGTTGTTTATATCCTTTTATGTTCATTTGGAATGAAAGCTTTTGAAGCTTCAAAGGAGGAAAGTTGAATATTTATTTTTCAATATTTCCATCTAAATACACATGCTTTGTCCTAAGATGGATAGAATATTGCACACCCGTTGCATCTGTTGGAGCAAACCAATTTCATAGAACAATTGTGTTTAGATCAGAGCAGTGGTGCAGTGGCCTAGAAGTATAGTTCTCCCCTCACAATCAGGAGGCTGTGAGTTCGATCCCAGACAGTGGCAGATATTAATCTCTCTGGGTACAGTGAGTAAATATCAGCTGCAAACTCTGCATTGGTGACAGGAAGGACATCTAGCCAATAAACACTCAACTCTATTTAATTGACTCAACTCCCCCCTGATGCAAGGGAGTCATTTAAAAACAAAAACAAAAAGAACCCTGTGTTTAGATCTGAGGCTTCCAAGTTCCCACAGTGAAGAACTGCTATGCATAAAAACTCACACAAACAATTGTTTGAAATGCCTCTGAAAAATACCCAAAATCCTATATGCACTTTTTTTAAAAAATGAGAAAAGCCAGCATTGAAGCTTTTCCCAGACCCTAGGCCAGTGATAGCGAACCTATGGCATGGGTGCTATAGGTGGCACACAGAGCCATATCTGCTGTACAAATCGATGGTGAGACCACACTTGGAGTATTGTGTACAGTTCTGGTCACCTCACCTCAAGAACTTGAAGATGTGCAAAAAAGGGCAACAAGAATGATCAAGGAAATGGAGCACCTACCTTATGAAACCAGGTTGCAACACCTTGGTCTCTTCAGCCTTGAAAGATGGCATTTAAGGGGTGACTTGATCAAAGGGTATAAAATTATGCATGGGATAGAAAAGGTGGATAGAGAAAAATACTTTTCTCTATCACACAATATTAGGACGAGGGGGCACTCCCTAAAGCTCATTGGTAAGAAAGTGAGGACAAATAAAGGGAAATATTTCTACACCAAGAGGGTCCTTGGTTTATGCTGGCTGGCACACACATGCATACTGGAGCTGAGCTAGGGCAACGATTCCACATATGGCTCTGCGCACCACCTCTGGCACCCATGCCATAGGTTCACCATCACCGGTATAAAATAATTTAAATCTCACAATTAACAACCAAAACAGCTAAAAAACCATGTATCTCTTTCCTGGTCAGATCTAGATGGGATGCCATCTGATCAACGACTCCAGCCTATGGGAAAAGCCAGTTCTTTATGGCTTTCCAGAAGACCAGTAAGGTGGTGGCAGTCCAGATCTCAGGAGGTATCTGGTTCCAAAGAGAAAGAGCAGCCACAGAGAAGGGCCTGCCTGCCAACATTATTTAGCTGATAGGACCTGGAGAAGGCCAACCTTGTGGGCCCTTATCAGTCGTTCGGAGCTATGTGGTAGGAGGCGGTCTCAAAGATAGTCTGACCCTTAGCTGTGTAGGGCTTTAAAGGTAATAACCAACACCTTGAATTGCATCCAGAGGCCAATCAGAAGCCAGTGCAGTCCACGGAGAATTGGTAGAATGTGGGTGTACCCATGTGTACCCACAAAAGCTTGCACAGTTGCATTCTGGATCAGCTACAATCTCTGAATGCTCATCAAGGGTAGCCCCATGTAAAGGGCATTGTAATAATCCAAGCGTGAGATGATAACGGCATGAGTGACTGTGAGAAGAGCCTCTTGATCCAGGTATGGTCGCAATTGGTGCACTGGCGAACCTGTGCAAAGGTTTATTCCATTGTATTCAATGTAATCATTAGCAAAGACCTGCAGAAGTCGAATAAATCATCATGCTTCCATGTGAAAGGAATTCAGAGGAATGACAATAATAATTACTATTTTCTCTGAAAGTATATTCATTGTCTGGAGTAGCGTCATTCACTTGGCATGCAGAATTTGATTTGCTGATAAATAATCATAATTTTGTTATGCTGTGACTGACTTCCAGAGTCGCTAAGATTACTGTGCTATAATTATCCAACTGCAGTGTTCTTTCCAACTCAGTTTGCATATGCTCTCTACATTTATTAGGAAAGATGGATGGATGTTTGCATAATGCAGTCTGCTTTTGCGCTATGTGAAATATGTTTATATGTCATAAATCCTTTATCTCCAGGTTTCCAGTAATGAGTCCTGTTATGGTTAGCTCTGGCCCAGCTCCTGCCCCAAGGAATGTGGAGGTGGAGTTGGGGGAATCATTCACCGGCCACAGGCCTGTTTTGCTCCCGACAGAATCTGCTGATGAAGTCTTCTCTGACCAAGGAAGCGTGAGTGACAGGGAAGAGGGGAATTTGGCAGACAGCCCAGGAGGAGATCAATCTTCCTTATCATCCCTGGATTCTGAACAAGAATTCATGACAGACCCATGCATGCGGAGAGTGATGCATAGAAGAGAACAACTGAAGGATTATTACAGGAGATAAGTGACGCCACCTGTGGATGGGTGGGGCTGCTGTAATTAGTGCTACAGATAAAAAGAACAGCATGCTGATTTAGCCTTGCGGAAGTTTATCTGATTCATAGTTTCATCAAGATCGTGGTTTTGCTGTTTCCCTGTTCAAGATGGTGTGTGGACTTTCTGGACTTTGGAATTGGACTCAATTTCCCAGTTACTGGGTGAGGAATTGGATTGCATTTAACCTGTGCCTTGTGTGTACCAGAAAATCCCTTTGACATTTAAAAAGGGAGTTTGTTCTGCTTTTCTGTTGATAAAGATTTTTGGTTTTCCTTCTATCATGTTGTGTGTGTCTTTCTGGACCAATTACCCTGTAATTACGGGTGATTGGGACATGCCGGCAGAACAGAGTCCTATGCCCCAGGATGTTTTCCCAGGCATTTTTCAGTATTTGAAGTCAATGTTAATTGTGAAGATAACATTAAAACTGGCTTATAAATTATCGAACAAAAGAAGGAAACAATCAATAAGCAAAGGAACCTAAAAGTTAGAAATTCTAAAGATTTTAGAATAACAGAAAGTTACAGTGGTCAAGCAGTGATCTGGTGATGTAAAACATCTTCTATTTGCATCACTAGATCACTGTTTGACCACTGTAACTTTCTGTTTTTCTAAAACAGGGGTGTCAAACTCAATTTCATTGAGGGCCACATCAGGGTTGTGTTTGACCTCAGGGAGCAAGGGTGAGCATGGCCACTTCAATATTGCTCATGTCAGCAGCGCCTGTGGAGGCCCGAGAACTCTGGCAGAGAAAATGGGCTCCTGAGCTCCATTTTTGGCATTGGCAGCCTCCTGCAATCCTCTGCCAGCAAACACAGAGCTGGGGGGTGGAAGGCTGCGTGCAGCCCTCCTGAGCTCTGTTTTCTTTGGCAGAGGCACCACGGACCAGTCCTTCACTGTTTCTAGGTCGATCCCATAGGCCACATCTAAGCACCCCTCAGGCAGGATCCGACCCGTGGCCCTTGAAGCTGATACCCCTGTTCTAAAAGATGCTTTATAACTCAGAAGACTGAGGTGCTGCAAAGTCCCTGAGGGGAGCTATGTCTTCAGAGGGACTTAGAGCAACCCAGCCATGGGGGGTCACTCACAAATGCGAATCCTAGAAAGAAGACTTGGACACATCTCTCTCTGGGTGAAATGACACAGTATTGAGCTGTGCACCTCCTTTTATTGGGGGAATATGCAAATGGGAATGATTACACATATATGTCAAGTGATATACAAACATCCAATAACATAACTCTGAAACATGACACAACTTCCGAGTCCTTCCCATCTCCATATGGCACGTAACTAGTTTCTACTGAACAAATGTCTCTCATGGCCAATTTCCTGGGACCTTTTGTTGTTTAACACAGCTATCTCCTGTTTACCACAAAGCAAGGTCTTCTATCACAGCCTTCGTCCTGTTTACCCCAGGCAATGTAAATTGCGTCTTTTGATCACACAGTTCTTTCCTGTTGACACATTCTTGTTATCCAAGGAGAGTTACTGAATCGTTTTATGGCCAGTCATTTCCTAAGCAGATTTCACCAGAAATGCAGACTCACTTGTTTGTTTGACCTACGTGCAGTCCTGTCCTGGCTAATGGAATCGGAGTGTATAAGGAATTTACATTAGAAGTCCAGATATAGTGTAATCCTATTCAAACATGCTATGGCAGCTACAGAAGATAAATGTATTAACAGTTTGGAAGAACCCATAGCTTGCAAAAGCAAAACATGAAAAAAATAACGAGGTAACAATAGCTAGAAAGAATGCACAGAAGAGCAACAAAGATGATTAGGGGACTGGAGGCTAAAACACATGAAGAATGGTTGCAGGAACTGGGTATGTCTAGTTTAATGAAAAGGATCAGGGGAGATATGATAGCAATGTTCCAATATCTCAGGAGTTGCCACAAAGAAGAACGAGTCAGGCTATTCTCCAAAGCCTCTGAAGGTTAAAAAAAAAAAAGGAACATGTACAGAAGCAAAAAACCTTGTTGGAACACAGTCGCACCTGCGATTCCATGCGTGATTTTGCTACCTGCATGGGTGAAGCGAATCATAATTCCACTCGAACACACCGTACCTCCAGAGCCACGAAGGCGAGACCAATTAGGCATTACAGCTAGCAGCCCACCCTTGACAGGAAGTGGATATTGTGTTACCCTTCCCTTCCCCTCTAAAGTAGATTCACCCAGACTCCTGTCTTTTGGGGGATCTGAATCTTTGAACTGTGAATATGCAGCCTGAATGAGTCAGGATGAATGGGAAAAATAATAACCACATTTGCCTTGCAGATGAAGAATGGAAGCAAGAACCACTTGTAAATTACTTGATAGCTGAGCCAGGCAGAATAGAGGAAAACAATGCTCTAATCAAATCACTCGCCTAGTCATGTAAAATGCTGAAATACTAAGGCCAGGCAAGGGAATAGTCAGTTTCCAACTAACTGTTTGAAAACAGATAAAGCAGTGTCCCACGTCCAGCATCTTTTAATCATCTTTTCTTGATGCCCTTTGCCCAGCAAGAGCATTCAACCTGCTATGATTTGCAGTCCATTCCTCCTGTGGGTCTCCAAAGTGCCAGTACATCAGCCCTGAACATAAATTTGTCTTTTATGATCCAGGTGATTGCCTGGTGGGAGTTGCCATTTCCCTCCTGTTGTTTTTCATGATTGCAGGACAAATCCTTTTGAGGTTAACATTTGCTTTTCTAGCCTCAGTACATTTAGCACTTTGTTCTTAATTCTTTCCACATTTCAAACGAGTTCACACTTAGCACTAAACCAGTGGTGGTTTGCTGCTGGTTCGGACCAGTTCTTTAGAACCGGTAGCGGAAATTTACCATTGCTTGCCGAACTGGCAGCAATGACCAGCGGTCCATGCTCCCAAATGGGTCCTCCGGTCATCACGGCTTGCAAAACAAAAAACCTCTGTGTATGTGCAATAGCTTCTTTGCATGCAAGAGGGTAATTTCCAAATGTTTTGCATGACATGATGGGGGTGAGTGCGAGTGAAGCGAGTGCACACACACATAACATGCATTTCCATCACAATGCAAACAGGTAGGGAAGGTAACCCCCCTTTGCACTAAACCATGATTTGCTGACCCAACTGCTAAAGAAAAAGACAAGAAGAACCTGCCTTAATTTTAAAGACCAACCAACCCTACAAACTTGAAGATCTACATTAAAATAATAATTGAAAGCATTAGTAACAGGCTCTCAAAGTTTATCCCAGATAAACCTACATCTCTTAAGGAAATGAAACGATACCTACCATATTTTTTGGAGTATAAGACGCATCTTAGTTTGGGGAGATGGAAACAAGGGGGGGGATCTGCCTCTGCCTCCCAGCAATTTGCCAATCAGCAAAAATACAGATGATATACACTGTTTGCTGTGTATTTCTGTGCATGTGTGCCTGACCCATAAAAATAGCAAAGAATTGGAGAAATGTACATTATGGCAGTATATTATTGCCAGAAAGTTTTCTTACATGTAGTCACGCTAACTCCTCCCAATTATTTAAATAGATCTACTCCAAACATGACTAAGTCTGGGTTTAGCTCAGCCGCCTTATCTTAATACTAAACAGGAAACAGTTACCTTTCAGACTATACTTGTACAGATACAGTTAAAATTTATGCGTATAGTTATTCTCTACTATTTAAAAGAAGATACAATAGCAATTTAATGAGAACTCTATGATAGCTATTCAGTGGTGAAATCCAATTATTTTTTACTACTGGTTCTGTGGGCATGGCTTGGTGGGTGTGGTGTGGCTTGGTGGGCATGGGCAGAGGAAAGATACTGCAAAATCTCGATTCTCTCCCCACTCTGGGGCCAGCCAGAAGTGGTATTTGCTGGTTCTCCAAACTATTCAAAATTTTCATTACCGGTTCTCCAGAACCTGTCAGAACCTGCTGGATTTCACTCCTGTAGCTACAGTACTTCTACCAACTTCTCTCCTAGACCTGTAATTTTCAGGGCTCTCTTAGAATAACTATTAAAGCAATTTATATCCACAGTAGAGGTGCACCTGAAATCCTATCTACCCTTCCATGCAGTAATGGGCAGCCAAAATCTTTACTGCCACACTGTGAGTATGGCTTATTTTGTGGGTGTGGCTTAATGGTCCTGTGTAGGAGTGGCTTGCCGGCCATGTGACCAGGTGGGAGTGGCTTGAACGATCACCATCGTTCAAGTGAACTGTTAAGTCCTCGACTTACAACCTTACCAGTGTCGCTCGCTGGGTGTTAATTTGCTTTGCGTTTTCTGCGCCCTCCTTCCTGGGTTGCCCCCCCCCCACTTCAGGCTAGGTAGCTAGGTCAAGGGGTGCAACCAGAAGCATAAATGCTGCCAGTGCCGCTTCCACCCACGCCTTCTGTTTGCACCTCATGCGGGATGTGGCCGCGTGAGGCTAGAGGGGAGCCAAGCAGGAGAGAGGAAGCTCATCCGAGGCCAGGAAGGAGGAAAGAGGAAAAAAGCAAGGAGCTCACACACAGCAGCAGCAGCAGGGGAAAAAAGGAGAGCCGAATTGAGACCAGTAATCCAGGAAGTGACAGCCACCGATCAACTGGAGCTGCACACTCATCTTCATTTCCGCTGGTGGAACTGTGTTCCACCCTGTCCTGCCTGCTGCCCACCCCTGCTTCCATGACAGCAAGTCCTTCAGAATTCTAGAGGGTAGACTTCTGCATGGACACAGAGGGCGATGCATTATTCGCGCCTTCTACCGCACGAATCCCAGCGGCCAATAAGGTCCCACAGAGTTGGCCTTGTCCGGGTCCCGTTGACCAAACAATGTCATTTAGCGGGCCCCAGGGGAAGAGCCTTCTCTGTGGCGGCCCCGGCCCTCTGGAATCAACTCCCCCAGAGATTAGAACGCCCCCACCTCCTTGTCTTTTGCAAATTACTCCAAGACCCACCTTTATCGCCAGGCATGGGGGAACTGAGACATCCTCCCCCAGGCTTTTATATTTTATGTTTGGCATGTATGTGTTGTATGGTTTTAAATTGTTGGGGTTTTAGATATGTTTTATTTTAATATTAGATTTGTCTCACTGTTATATTGTTTTTGTATTACTGTTGTGAGCCGCCCCGAGTCTTCGGAGAGGGGCGGCATACAAATCTAATAAATAATAATAATAATAATTATTATTATTATTATTATTATTATTATTATTATTATTATTATTATTAATCCATGGTTTTAGGCATCCCTTCTGAATACAGCTCACCTCTCTGTTTCTTCTGCTAAAAATGACTTCCTATTGCGAAGTTCAAAGAAAGCCCATTAAAACTCACGCCTTTGGCAGGCTGGGGGGGAAGGGTGTTGCATAACACAGCATATATATATATATTGTGTGTGTGTGTGTGACAGAATCTATTTTCAAACACATCAATGTATTTATATCCATTCCCAAAGTTTGCCTCATTAAAACGGCTTAGCAATTGTACTAAAATTCATGATTCTTGGCCTGGAGCCCCATGTTAGAATAAGCAGCTCATTTTAAAAGACTGCGGGCACAAAATCAACTACCTTGGACAGATTCAGTTCCAGAATGGTTGCCCTTCTCTTTTCCAGGAGAAACTGTAGGTTTATTTCTTTTAATTTGGGGCGGGGGGAGCAGAGGATGTTTTTTAAATTTTTATTCTCATACAGACATTTTCACCTATTTATAGTCTCTCATTTCATTCTTTTACAAAATGTTTATACACATACTCTACATTTATCTTGTATTGTTAGTTCAAGGTTGCTTTTTTAAACCATCCTCCCTTCCCATCTCATACAGCCCTTCTTTTTTCCATCTTCCCTTCCCTTCATCTTTCTCTTTCTAAACCTACTTCCTCTCCCTTTCTCCTTCTCCCCTTCCCTACTTTCCTTCCTGCTTCTCTCCTCACTTTCTCCCCCACTCTTCTCTTCTTTCCTCCTTCCCTTTCTTCTTTTTTCTTACTCTTCTTTTCCCTTCCTAGTTCCTTTGCTGTGCTTTCTCCATTTTTCTGGGATGGTATTCCAGCAACCTTGAATTCTTTTACATTTTTTTCATATTTTGTTCCATATATATTCCTTTAATCCATTTCTTTTATCTTTATGTGTTTATCTATTAATACACATCAAATTTAAGATTTTCTCTCCCTCCACCTTCCCTGTCCCCTCCTCTCTTTCAATTGTTGCATCTGGATTACATCATTTAGTTATATTCCAACTTCTTTGTTTATATTCGTTTTCTAACCGTCTATAAAACTCCCCTCAAGTCTTGTAAAACGATGAGTCCTCTTTATCTTTTAATCTTGGTGTTAAGCAATTGCAGATAAACGTCTGGTCCTAGTGACCGACCCAGTTGGGATCATGTAATAAATATACCATTTATCTCAATTTGAATACAATGCACCTAATTTACATTTTGCCAGGAATTTTAAAAAAAAAGGCATGAGAACTCACTCATTATTTACCATTAATCTTTTCTCTAGTTCATACTTACCTGAACACATCATTATTATCATGCTACCTCAAGCAATCAGTAAAATAAATGATTGCCTATCAAAGCTCATGATCCACAAAATCATAGTCAATGAATGAATAAAACCAATCTCCTTTAAATACACCCTGTTATTTTTCCAACACAACACTAAATCCAGGGGTAGGTTGCTGCTTGGACGGGGGGACGGGGACGCAATGGGGTAGCAAAAATGGAACTCCACCCCAGAACACCCAATTTACACTGAAAGATGTTGAAAGAAAAAACAGGACATCCTGCATAAGCCACGCCCACAGTGTGGTAGTAAAAAAAATGGTAGCCCTTCACTGACTAAATCCAATGTAATTCTGCTAAGAGAAGGGTAACAACTTCCCTGGGCTTGAGGAAATTCCTATTTTAAGAGGTATATTAACTTAAGCCATCTCTAAGATCAGTCCTTTAAACCTTTCCCATTACCCTAAACCACACAATTGATTTCTATTCCAAGGGCTACAAAAATGGTTTGCGCAGGTTAGGTTAGGTTAGGTTTATTGGATTTATATGCCGCCCCTCTCCGCAAACTCGGGGCGGCTCACAACAATAATAAAAAAACAGTACAGTACATAATACCAAATCCAATGCCCACCCATCTAGTTGCAATTTAAATTAATAATCTCATAAAAACAGTATATATAAAAAACAGGCACACAGTCAATCAATCAACAAAACAACATGGGCAAGGGGGAGGTGTTTTAGTTCCCCCATGCCTGACGGCAAAGGTGGGTCTTAAGGAGTTTATGAAAGGCAGGGAGGGTGGGGGCAATCCTAATCTCAGGGGGGAGCTGGTTCCAGAGGGTCGGGCCCCCCACAGAGAAGGCTCTTCCCCTGGGTCCTGCCAGACGACATTGTTTAGTCGACGGGACCCGGAGAAGGCCAACTCTGTGGGACCTAACCGGTCGCTGGGATTCATGCGGCAGGAGGCGGTCCCGAAGATATTCTGGTCCGGTGCCATGAAGGGCTTTATAGGTCATAACCAACACTTTGAATTGTAACCGGAAACTGATCGGCAGCCAATGCAGACTGCGGAGTGTTGGAGTGATATGGGCATACTTGGAGAAGCCCATAATTGCTCTCGCAGCTGCATTCTGCACGATCTGAAGTTTCCGAACACTTTTCAAAGGTAGCCCCATGTAGAGAGGTTGTGTGTTACCATGGGCTCTTCTCAGTAATGGGCAGCCAATTTTTTTTCTGCCACACTGTGGGTGTGGCCTATTTTTGGGGTGTGGCTTGATGGTCATGTGACTGGGTAGGAGTGGCTTGCCAACCAGGTGGGAGTGACTTGAACGATCATCATCGTTCAAGTGAACTGTTAAGTCCTCAATTTACAACCTCACCAGTGTCGCTCTCTGGGGTGATAATTTGCTTCACATTTCCCGCACTCTCCTTCCTGGGTCACCCCCTCCCTCAGGCTGGGTAGCTAGGCAAACGGGTGCTGATCAGCTATTGAGAAAAAAGGGGGGTCCCCCCTTGTTGGTTATGACCTATAAAGCCCTTCATGGCACCGGACCAGATTATCTCAGGGACCGCCTTCTGCTGCACGAATCCCAGCAACCAGTTAGGTCCCACAGAGTGGGTCTTCTCCGGGTCCCAACAACTAAACAATGTCATTTGGCAGGACCCAGGGGAAGAGCCTTCTCTGTGGCGGCCCTGGCCCTTTGGAACCAACTCCCCCCAGAGATTAGAATTGCCCCCACCCTCCTCGCCTTTCGTAAGCTTCTTAAAACCCACCTCTGCCATCAGGCATGGGGGAACTGAGATATTCTTTCCCCCTAGGTCTTTCCCCCATGGTATGTTTGTATGTATGTTTGGTTTTATAATAAGGGTTTTTTAAGTTATTTTAGTATTGGATTGGATTGTTACATATTGTTTTTTATCACTGTTGTTAGCTGCCCTGAGTCTACGGAGAGGAGCGGCATACAAATAAATAAAATAAAATAAAATAAAATAAAATAAAATAAAATAAAATAAAATAAAATAAAATAAAATAAAATAAAATAAAATAAAATAAAATAAAATAAAATAAAATAAAATAAAATAAAATAAAATAAAATAAAATAAAATAAAATAAAATAAAATAAAATAAAATAAAATAAAATAAAATAAAATAAAATAAAATAAAATAAAATAAAATAAAATAAAATAAAATAAAATAAAATAAAATAAAATAAAATAAAATAAAATAAAATAAAATAAAATAAAATAAAATAAAATAAAATAAAATAAAATAAAATAAAATAAAATAAAATAAAATAAAATAAAATAAAATAAAATAAAATAAAATAAAATAAAATAATAAAATAAAATAAAATAAAATAAAATAAAATAATAAAATAATAAAATAAAATAAAATAAAATAAAATAAAATAAAATAAAATAAAATAAAATAAAATAAAATAAAATAAAATAAAATAAAATAAAATAAAATAAAATAAAATAAAATAAAATAAAATAAAATAAAATAAAATAAAATAAAATAAAATAAAATAAAATAAAATAAAATAAAATAAAATAAAATAAAATAAAATAAAATAAAATAAAATAAAATAAAATAAAATAAAATACCTGTCGGTGCTGGTCTCCCTGCTGCTTTCTGAGGAGGAGGAGGAAAATGGGAGGGGGGATGGTAAGCTAGAGCTGGACACACAGCTTCATTTCCGCCAGTGGAACTGTGTTCTACCCCGTCCTGCTTGCTGCCCACCCCTGGCTCTTCTTCTTCTTTCTGCATTAAGAACTTTAGAATTACTTTCAGAATAGTTAAGTCTGTTTGCTCTCCATATCTACTGATTCATTAATTCTCAGAAATGCCATTTGATGACAACTATTCCATATTCCAAGATTACCCAAGAGCACCGGACTCCTAATTCAAAGCCAATGAAGTTTGACTTACGAGCAGACTGTGAAATAAACAAATTAGTTTGCAGTTTATGAATTACTAAGCATCTTTTATCTTTGAATCATTGCACACTACGAACAATTTTCCTTGCCTAGAACTTCACTGAATCAGCACAAAATGCAGGGAAAGGATGTGTGAAGAGAGCCAACTCGCTAAAGTGTCACATAAGACAAGGTTTAGGATGTGGCACTTCTCTACCGAAAAGCAAAAATAATCAAGTTTGCAGAAATGCATAGCGGAATCAAAATGACTCTAATTGCTCCACTTATTGGCTTTCCATTTTAAAAAGAAACAAATTAGCATGCCGGTTCTAAGCAAATACAGATTTTTACCAATCATTTGCACTGTGTTCCATTTCTGTCTTCCCTAAAGTTGAAAAATAAAAAAGGACAGAGAACTAAAACTTTGGGGGTGGATGGGAGTCAGGAAATAGACACTTAACTAATTAAAATGGGGACACAAAAGTCATTTTCCCCTCCTGCTGTGCTCTGAATAAATTAAAAGGCAAAACTGCTGCTGGATGTGCAATCAAAAGAGAAGTAAACTACTTTTATTTTGGAATAAATGACTTCTGTTTGCAAAACCTGCACAGGGACAAGAGCTACTTGTTTTGACCATTACATGCAAGAAGATTTTAAAGCGTTTTACCCAGTAGACCAGAACTTCACAGCCGGTTAATAACGATGTCTTACTGAAGAATCCACTCAAATGTTCTTATAATGAGAACTCCTCATATATTTTTCTTTGATGTAAATCCCTCTGTGCATTATATGCATAAAATATGAAAGATGGTATGTGCAGTAAGCCAGCGTTCCCAATTAAATTCCTATTAAATCCATTTTAGGTTTGATGGTGCAATTTATTCTTCAGTGCGATGTCTCTAGGTGATATGATGAAAATGCAACAATTAGCACCTTCTTGTCATCACTGGTGCATCACCGCCAAAATGGGACTAGATTCCAAGAACCATGAACAAAGTAGTTTTCTGAAACAACACTTTCATTTCCTATGAAATGAAATATTTTTTCCTGAACATCATCACTCTGCTAAACAAATAATTCCTCCATCACTGTCAAACTATTCACTGACTGCATTACTATTACTTGTTCTGCCGGCGTGTCTCAACCGCCCATAATTACAGGGTAATTAGTCCAAGAAGACACACACCACACGATAAAAGGAAAACCCAAAAGTTTTTATAAACAGAAAAACAGAAACAGCTCCCTTTTTAAATGTCAAAGGGATTTTCTGGTACACACAAGGCACAGCTTAAATGCAGTCCAATTGCTCACCCAATAACTGCGAAATTGAGTCCAATTCTAAAGTCCAGAGAGTCCACACACACAATCCTGAAGAGCAAAAACCATGATCCTCCCACTTATAATTGTATGCTTGTAACTTGTTGCTTGTATCCTTATGATTTATATCAATATTGATTGTTTCTTGATTGCTTATTTGTACCCTATGACAATCATTAAGTGCTTCTCCTCATGGTTCTAGACCCGACCAGGGCAAGGGGCAGCCCACGGGCTGCATCTGGCCCACCCGCTATCTGTGACCGGTCCGCGGAGGTCAGGGTCGCTTCCGTGCAAGGATGAAAGAGCTCACTGCGTCTGCTGGGACTCCTCTGGTTCCTGCTTTCCTGATGAATCATGAGGAAAGCAGGAACCGGAGGAGTCCTGGCAGACGCAGTGAGCTCTTTCATCCTTGTGCTGGAGCGGCCCCCGACCTCCTACCGAGAGTGGCCGAGCACAGAAACCACACAAACACTCAAGTGCAGTGACTGTGGTGCACCGTGTTGCCATAAAGCAAACAATTAGGGGTCTGTAGAGTGGGTCTGGGTGTTAAGGTCAGGCCAGGGTCTGGATCTTTACAGTATTGGGTAGAACTGAGTTAATTATATTAGTCCGGCCCTCTAAAACCATTCCAATTTCTCATGCGGCCCCATGGCAAAATTAATTGCCCACCCCTGTTCTTGACAAATGTATCTTTTTTTAATGTACACTGAGAGCATTTGCACCCAAGACAAATTCCTTGTGTGTCATATCACACTTGGTCAATAAAGAATTCTATTCTATTCTATTCTATTCTATTCTAGTCTAGTCTAGTCTAGTCTAGTCTAGTCTAGTCTAGTCCAGTCCTGTCTATTCTATTCTAGTCTATTCTAGTCTAGTCTAGTCTAGTCTATTTTAGTCTATTCTAGTCTATTCCTTGTGTGTCATATCACACTTGGTCAATAAAGAATTTTATTCTATTCTATTCTATTCTATTCTAGTCTAGTCTAGTCTAGTCTAGTCTAGTCTAGTCTAGTCTAGTCTAGTCCAGGCCTGTCTATTCTATTCTAGTCTATTCTAGTCCATTCTATTCTATTCTATTCTATTCTATTCTAGTCTAGTCTCTAGTCTCTAGTCTCTAGTCTCTAGTCTCTAGTCTCTAGTCTCTAGTCTCTAGTCTCTAGTCTCTAGTCTCTAGTCTCTAGTCTCTAGTCTCTAGTCTCTAGTCTCTAGTCTCTAGTCTCTAGTCTCTAGTCTCTAGTCTCTAGTCTCTAGTCTCTAGTCTCTAGTCTATTCTATTCTATTGTGCATGGGAAGAATGGATTTGCAGGGATTCTTTACCTACTGCCAAGTGGTGAAATTCATTTTTTTACTACCAGTTTTTTTGAGCATGGCTTAGTGGGTGTGGCAGTGTGTACAAAATCTCAATTCCCTCCCCACTCTGGAGCCAGCCTGAAGTGCTATTTGCTGGTTCTCTGAACTACTCAAAATTTATCCTACTAGTTCTCCAGAACCTGTCAGAACCTGTTGGAGTTCACTCTACTGCTACTTCATCTCTCTGGACTCCAAAGCTGAAAAACAAGAAAAAGAAAAGTGGCAAAAAACCCCCACAGAATTCTGGGACTTGCACAAAAATTCTTCAAAAAAGGGAACTTAACTTCCATGATAAAAAAGGGGGGTGGGGTGTTAATAGCTATTTATATTACTTTTTAATCTGTTCAAGAGCAGATTTCTGCTGACCTTCTAGAAAAGGATCAAATGCAATAAAATTTAATCTTTTCTTTTTTCAATGCAATAAACTTCAGTAATTAGCACAGGAAACATAATGTAAAAATAGCTGCTCCACGAAGATGTTAAAAGTTCTCTCTGTTCAGAGAAGAGGGACAGCTTCCTTTGGCATTGGAAACATAACACTTAGGAGCATTTAAAATACTGTGGTTTGGAAATACCCCGGTACATTGGCTTTAAAAAAATATTTCTTCCAGTGTGTTTCAACCTGGTCCCAATGCCCATGGGACAAACTTTTAAGTTAACATATGCCCAGACAGCCAGATTGGAATGGGAATTGAAAACAGCACAGGACAATTTAGTCTTTAATTGAAATAAAATACTAATGGGTATATGAAAATGTGGGGGAAATGTTTTCCCCATATATTGTGTGGGGAAAACTATATATATGGCTTGAAAAGAAGAAAAAAATGATAAATAAGCATAATAATCAATTCATATAGAATTATTCTTAATATTCTGTAATCTGCAACTGTAAATAGTAAGATACAAGGAAAATATTATTGAAATGGATACGTCAATGCTACAGAAATGCAAATGAATGATTTGTAAATGTTAAAAAAGAAAAAGAAAACGCATTCCAAGCTTTTATTTCTTTCCTAATGGGTTTGCACGCATTATTTGCTTTTACATTGATTCCTATGGGAAAAATTGCTTCTTCTTAAGAACGTTTCTACTTAGGAACCTGGTCACGGAACAAATTAAGTTCTTAAGTCGAGGTACCACTGTATTTGGAAACCTTGCATAACTTAAAAAAGAAAAGAAAAAGGTTGAGTGTAGAATCCCAGGCTGTGCACATTGTAGTTGTATGCATATGTACAGAAGTGCAATACTTTGGATTCAATTTGGAGACGTTTATGGAACATAAGGGAGGCTGAGAGCAGCTCAGTAGGGAGAAGGAAGAAAGAGAGCAGACAATAAAAATGTTATAAAAATGGGGAAGAAGAGTACTTTAGGAGCAAGGCTGAACACTTGTTATTTCAAAGAGTTTAGTGACATGTCACTGTCTCATTCTGTGGCTAATTCACTTGTATAAAGTTTTCTTATATAAAATATGCAATCACCCAGTAGGTGTTAATGTCATTAATAGGGAGGGATCAGAAGTGGGAAGCCCAGAGTTCCAGTAGTTCTCCTTTCTCCCTGTAGTTGGGTTTAACCAGTTTTGGTGTGGTGGGAGCAAAATCGAAGTAGAGATCCCTGGCATGAGGTTGTTTAAGGGCTTGACATTCTTGTCCCTCATGTTTAACATTTTCATGCAGTCATTGGGTGAAGTAACCCATTGGCTTAAGGCCAGATATCATCAGTTTACATCTTGGTCCAAGACCAACAAGATCAAGTTCTTATCCCAGTACCTAGAAGCTTTTGAAAAAAGGAAGATCTGGAGGAACATTGTCTATGGGGTCACAAGGGGTCGGACACAACCACAACTAACAACAAAGAAGTTTTTTGGATCTAGATGGGGAACAAATAGAAACATAAAAGACTGACGGCAGAAAAAGACCTCATGATCCATCTAGTCTGCCCTTATACTATTTTTCTGTATTTTATCTTACAATGGATATATGTTTATCCCAGGCATGTTTATTAAATTAAGTTACTGTGGATTTACCAACCACGTCTGCTGGAAGTTTGTTTCAAGGATCTACTACTCTTTCAGTAAAATAATATTTTCTCACGTTGCTTTTGATCTTTCCCCAAACTAACTTCAAATTGTGTCCCCTTGTTCTTGTGTTCACTTTCCTATTAAAAACACTTCCCTCCTGGACCTTATTTAACCCTTTAACATATTTAAATGTTTCGATCATGTCCCCACTTTTCCTTCTGTCCTCCAGACTATACAGATTGAATTCATTAAGTCTTTCCTGATAAGTTTTATGCTTAAGACCTTTCACCATTCTTGTAACCCATCTTTGGACCCGTTCAATTTTGTCAATATCTTTTTGTAGGTGAAGTCTCCAGAACTGAACACAGTATTCCAAATATGGTCTCACCAGCACTCTATATAGCGGGATCATAATCTCCCTCTTACTGCTTGTTATACCTCTAGCTATGCAGCCCAGCATCCTACTTGCTTTCCCTACTGCCTAACTGCACTGTCAGAAATCACTACCCCTAAATCCTTCTCTTCTGAAGTTTTTGCTAACACAGAACTGCCAATACAATACTCAGATTGAGGATTCAAATGGCTTAAATGTATCCCTGACATAACCAAGTATTTTTGGACCAACTACTGGTAGATCTAGAGAGATTCTATCCCTGGTTCTGAATAAGGAACCACTCCCCTTTTCAGAACTGGTGCACAATTTGTAACTCTTCTTGGACTCACGGTTCATTTAAGAAGTGGGTATCGGCTGTGGCCAGCAAGATATTCACCCAAATGTGCCTGTATCTAGACCAGGAGACATGTAAGACAGTTGGTTATGCTTTTGTCTCTTCGTGTCTGGAAAACTGCAAGAACCGCCATCTAAATCTATCTTTGAAAGCCACTCAGAAGCTGCAGCTGATCTACAATACAGTTTAATTTATTAGAATTCTATGCTGCCCATTCCCATGGCATGTGAACCTGCAATGGCATGTCTATGTAAAAACTTTGTTGTGTTGGTTCACACTGGTTGTGTAGTTTGCCTGATTCCCAATATGCTTCCAGGTATAATTCTTGGGCCTAACAATCATCAGCAAAGACCCTCGGAGACTCTTCATGTTGCAGACCTTGGTCCTGAGAAATCATCTTGCCCATCACTTCAATTAAGTAAAGTCATCTGACTAATTCACGAAGCAGGCTATGTCTGTTGTAGTGTCAAAGATTTGTATAGCCTCCAACCTGCCCTTATTTAAGCAAGCCGTTAAAACTTGGTTCTTCAACAGACTGCCTAAAACAGAACCCCTATGGGAATGACTGGTTTACTGCAGTATTAAGTTTTCTAAATGCATGCTTTTTATTTTACTTTCAAACAGTTTTATATTGTTTGTGTTATACTATCATGAAGTTTTAGTGTGCACTGCCTAGGATTAAGGTGGCTTATAAAACCAACTAATTTCACTTTGAAACAGTTTTATATTCTTTGTGTTATACTATCATGAGGTTTTAGTGTGCACTGCCTAGGACTAGGGTGGCTTATAAAACCAACGAATAAATAGCCAGCATGAGAATTTAATTTAAAGCTACTTTGTATGTGGATTCTTTCTTTGGTTTAACACTTTCTTAGTCTTCAGTTGGCTCTTATAATAATAACAGAGTTGGAAGGGACCTTGGAGGTCTTCTAGTCCAACCCCCTGCTTAGGCAGAAATCTTACACTTCTTCTCTATATCCTTCTGAGCTAAAGTCCTTATAGTAAGTCTTTGCATAGTCTTTGTATCAACCAAAGAAAATCCAAAACCTCTATAACCTTGAGGAACTCTACACACCCCTGCAAGTTTTATCAAAATATGTTCTCAACATTTCACAGTGTTTCAGTTTCCTGGAAATACCCTGGAACTAGGATGGTGTACTTAAATTAAAATAATTCACATGCATTTAAGAAAAGCAGACCACAAAATGACCAGCTCAATTAACTTGGCTTAATATATGACTCCACCAATAAACGAAGACCTATGCTGGTACAATCTTTGAATGTTTTTTAACATTTCATTCTACTTTATGGATATCTTATATGAAGCCATGAAGATTATTCAGAGTGCCAGATAAAAGAAATAAGAAATCTTTGCACACATAAAATGTCAAGTTCCCACTGAAATGCATAATGTGCTTTAAATTAGCAAAGAATTGAGGCAAATAGTAGGGATGATACATCAAGCAAATGAAAGAAACCAGATATGGCATTAGTGGTTGAGATGGGTCTTTTTTCATTCCCCACAAAAGCTGAAATTACCATATGGAACTGCCAAGAGGATAGGGATGAGGTAGAATAACCTGATAAAATAATGATTCTCTGCTACACGATAGTACAGTATATTCAATATAAGAATCTTCAAAACCAGGTTTTAAGACGAAAAGAAAGTTTCCAGCAATGAAAAAATTATCTCATTAATTGCTATTTAAGTGAGAGCAGCACCCCATCCAACCTCTGTTTTCTACATTAAAGCACAATGCATTTGTGTTGTCACTCCCAGTTAAACAATGGTCTCTAGCTAAAAAGAAAATTACACATGAAGAACTCTTGCTTTGGAAAGATTTTGAAGGAGGGAGGGTGAAAAACACAGTCCCTGAAGAACAGTTTCTTGAAAGATTGTCTCCCTGACCCCCACTTCCTCCTTCCCGCAGAATTTCATTCGTCGCTAATAAAATTGTCAGCTGCAACAAAGGGCCTGGATTTTTTCAGAAGTGCCTTCCATCAGATCAGAGAACGGGAGAATTGAAGCTCGGTCATCAGTAATGCTTTGCATTTTTTTTTAATTGTGGGTTTTTTAGTTTTTAAATATTAGATTTGTATTTTACATTGTGTTCAGTATTGCTGTGAGATGCCCTGAGTCTACGGAGAGGGGCGGCATACAAATTTAAATTAATAATAATAATAATAATAATAATAATAATAATAATAATAATAATAATAATAATTCAGAAGAGACTGGATTCTGTCTGATGTCCTCTCTTGAAACTGTCTATCACAAGGAACTCAAGGACTAGACTAGTTATGACTAGGAAGGTGGAATGGGCAGGTGGCGAAAATAGTTACAGCTTTCTCAGCCTCCCCAATCTCTTTCTCTCTTTCTCTTTCTGAACTGTAGTCAGTAATGGGCTGCTACTCTCATGGAGAGGGGGGGTTTAGTGGGGGCAGTACGTTTATGCACTATTTATTGAATACTTAATCGTTTTTTTATTGTCCTTCCTTCTCTAGAGCCTTAGTATGATCCTCAGTTTTAAAATAGGAAATAATTAAATAGTATGGGGTTTTTTTACCCATAAACCCTTTAATCATTTTAATCATGATCTAGAACTGAACTTTTATAGCAATTAAAGAAAACTAAGCTACTTGCCTAATCTGTTATCATACTGAACCTTGTGGGTTCGGTACAAAACCGTAACATGTTACTGTGCTCCTCAACAAATGATGCTGTCTATCATTTGTCCTTTTTCTGGCTATTTGAATAATGTGACTTAATCAACTGAAAAAGAGTCCAAGCACCTATTTGAAAACTTATCTTGGCCAGCAAGCCACTCCCGCCCAGTCACATGACCTTTAAGCCAACTCCACTCACATGACTGTCAAGCCACTCCTACCTGGTCATATGGCCAGCAAGCCGCTCCTATCCAGTCACAAGACCATCAAGCCACACCCACAAAAAAGCCACTCCCACAGTGTGGCAGTAAAATAAGCCACTCCCACAGTGTGGCAGTAAAAAAATTGGCACCCCATCACTGACTGTAGCATTTGTTTGGGTTGTTTCCCCTATTCCTGACTGCTGGCCTTGTGACCATATTAAAGCTTTGGTTTAATAGCAAAGGCAGAAAACGTTGAGTTTTTTAGTAAACCCTTCCAGGCAAAAGTGTATCAATTCTGCTCCAGATTGTCCCACATGAACACAAGGATATATTGTCTCCTTTCCTATACAGTCCACCAACACATTTCTGCCACAGGGTTGTTCAAAATAATACTTCTAAGTAGGACAATACAACTTCATTGGATTTCTGTTCTTTGCAATGCTTCTCCCACAGAGGGGGGAAAATGAGTATCTAAAATGAACTGAATACACTTTCCAACTTTTCATTAATGGAGTTTTAAGAATTCTATATATTAAAAATATAGTGCATACAGTTGCTGTGGGTCATCTGTGCCACAGCATTATTACTTCAAATCAAAGCGATGGGTGCTTTTTAACAAAATGGCCAATCAATCAACTTTATTTATTTGATTAGTCAATCAACCATATCAAAGCGAGGGAAAGGACCACATCGGTCGTCATAAAACTGTGACTGGCTAAAATACAATAAAATTGGCTAAAATACAATAAAATTGGCTAAAATAGAGGGAAATTGAATAAATAATAAGTTAAAATGCAGTATAATATGCTAAAATTGAGTAGTAAAACATGAGAATATAACTCGTGCAAAGGATTATATTAAACAAATCTAAGATACTGATATAAAATATTCTTAAATGAGTTCATCTCCTTTGCATGCCACCCCAATATGGGCAAATCTGTTTTTATGCTGATGTTACTCTTTTGTCTATTAGTTGTTTGATAGTTGCAGCTGCTTGAAATGCTAGCATTGGTTTATGCAGAATAAATGATGTTCCATACAAATATACTGATGTTAGAGACCCGATTGTGATCATTGTTTTTAGTTTTCTTCCAGCAACAACTACTTGAATGTGTAACTAATTCAAGAGCTCTGCTTCGGCTGCAGTTCTTAAGAAATGGACATCCTTCATCCCTGCCAGTTTGCAAAACAATTTTGATTTTTTTTTTGTCAGCCATTTCAGATTACAGTTGTCCATCAGAAAGAAAGAATAACAGAATAAGAGATTGGAAGGGACCTTGGAATGTCTTTTATTCCAACCCACTGCTGAAGCAGAAACCCTATAACCAGGGGTTGGCAATATGTGACTCTGGAACTGCATGTGGCTCTTTCATTCTTCTGCTGTAGCTCCCTGTCGCTCAAAATATGCATCACAACTGCCAATGTGCGACACCCACTGACACACAATTTATTAAGCTTTTCAACCCCGGATAGGCCAACCATGAATAAATCCAAGAAAAGAAAAGTTTCAGAAGCAAACAAAATATTTAATTCAACTACTGTATATATGCTAGTTTTGGAGCCTCTCGGGAAATAATGAGGCAAAGGAAGATTTTTGTGGCTTCCAATGTTTTCTTTTCTGTAGGAAATGGTCCAAATGGCTCTTTGAGTGTTTAACGATGATGACCCCTGCCCAATACCATTAGAGACAAATGGTTGCCCAGTCTCTTCTTAAAAACCCTCCATTGTTAGAGCACCCACAACTTCTGGAGGCAAATTGTTCCTTCTAATGTTCTCACAATCAGGAAATTTCTTAGTTCTAGATTGGTTTTCTCCTTGATTAGTTTCATCCATTGCTTCTTGACCTGCCTTCAGGTGCTTTGGAGAACAGATTGACCTCTTCTTCTTTGTGGGAGTCCTTTAATATTGGAACGCTGCTATTATGTCACCCATAGTCCTTTTTTTCGTTAAACTACACTTACCAAAATCCTGCAACCTTTCTTCATATGTTTTAGCTTCCAGTCCAGTAATCATCTTTGTTGCTCTTGTCTGCACTCTTTCTAGAATTTTGACAGGTGGACAAAATCTCCCATAGTTGAATTTTATTCTTTTTATTCATCTTTATGAAGAAATATTTAATTGTCTTAAACATGGAATAAAAATACAATAACATTTTTTTCTACAGAGGATATATTTTGTGCTAATTTCCCTCCCAATATTCATTACTTTGGCAAACGCTTTTCTTTTAGGTAAGCAATCTGTTCTACCTTTTCTTTCTAATTTATGCAATTTGCTAAAATGTGCACTTTTTTATTCATTAGCAGATCCATCACAAATTGGAATAAAAACAAAACCCAAAAGAGCTCTGAGATTGGGTTGTATATGGATGTCACTTTGGGGTATTTTTATTTTTATAACAGAAAGATTTTATTTCTCACAAGAGAAATCACTTGAGAAAATGAGATGTTCAAATCTTCAAAATAAATTCCCTCTGCACTTTTCATATACTTTTGAGAGAGCATCAAAGCCTTTGATACAACTGAACAACTCCACAATGAATAGCCAAGCACCAGAGAATAATATTTTCTGCTTAATAACGGACTAATAGAATGCACACCAATTTACCAATTCTATTATTACAGTGGTCTATACTAAAGCATACTGAAGTAGAATCTCTATTATTATGATGATAGTAAATAATTATAATAATTAACTCTCATAAATAATTGACTCTCATAATTTGTGATTATAATGGTTGGATTTAAGCTCATTCTCATATATGTGTTTCGCTTTTAACTACTTTATGAATTTATTTTATTTATTTATTTATTGGATTTGTATGCCGCCCCTCTCCGGACACTCGGGGTGGCTAACAGCAACAATAAAGCAGTGTACAATAGTAGTCTGATGTTAGAAATAATTAAAAGCCCATTAATATATAAAAAAACCAAACATACATCCATACATACCATGCATAGAATTGTAAAGGCCTGGGGGAAGAGGGTCTCAATTCCCCCATGCCTGACGGCAGAGGTGGGTTTTAAGCAGCTTACGAAAGGCAAGAAAGGTGGGGGCAATTCTAATCTTTGGGGGGAGTTGGTTCCAGAGGGCCGGGGCCACCACAGAGAAGGCTCTTCCCCTGGGCCCTGCCAAGCGACATTCTTTAGTTGATGGGACCCGGAGAAGATCCACTCTGTGGGACCTAACTGGTCGCTGGGATTCGTGCAGCAGAAGGTGGTCCCTGATATAATCTGGTCCGGTGCCATGAAGGGCTTTATAGGTCATAACCAACACTTTGAATTGTGATCAGAAATTGATCGGCAACCAATGCAGACTATGGAGTGTTGGTGTAACATGGGCATATTTGGGAAAGCCCATGATTGCTCTCGCAGCTGCATTCTGCACGATCTGAAGTTTCCGAACATTTTTCAAAGGTAGCCCCATGTAGAGAGCGTTACAGTAGTTGAGGTGTATGGGATGTTCTGGCAGGGGTAGCACCTCTATTGTAGGGGTATGTTGTGCCCTTTTAGGGCAGCTCATTTTAAGGCAGATTTTGGGGAGTCCCCACCTGTCACTCAACTGTAACCTGTGACTCCTAGTAGCTGTAGCATGCGCAGCAGCCAGACCCTGGGCAACAGCTTTGACAGGCTGGCCAAACCAGGTTGAGAGATAGGGACATCTATCCTGAGTATGTGAAGAGAGATTCCGGCAGACTGAGAGGATGAAACATACTAGAATAGGACAATAGGACTAGAATAGGACAGTAGTCATGAAAGCAGTCTCTGCAAGCGATGTAGTATCTCCAGCACCGCCTTCTGCCGCACGAATCCCAGCGACCAACTAGGTCCCACAGAGTTGGCCTTCTCCGGGTTCCGTCAACTAAACAATGTCATTTGGCGGGACCCAGGGGAAGAGCCTTCTCTGTGGCGGCCCCGGCCCTCTGGAACCAACTCCCCCCAGAGATTAGAATAGCCCCCACCCTTCTTGCCTTTCGCAAGCTTCTTAAAACCCACCTTTGTCATCAGGCATGGGGGAATTAAGATATTCTTCCCCCCTAGGCTTCCACAATTTATGTATGGCACGTTTGTATGTATGATTGGTTTTAAAATAAGGGTTTTAGATTCTTTAGTATTGGATTGTCGCACGTTGTTTTTATTACTGTTGTTAGCCGCCCTGAGTCTACGGAGAGGGGCGGCATACAAATCCAATAAAATGAAATGAAATGAAATGTAGTATGCTAAGAGCATGTCAAGACATGAAAGATGCCCTGGTCAACCACTGTATCCAGCCCATCTCCAACTGTCTAGAAAAGGTGCCCTAAACCTTGCTGTTTCACAGACACTGTCCAGCTTACGGAGGCTGGAGGGGAACCCATTTCATGCAGTCAAATTACAAAATTTCAAAGAAAATGTAAATTCAATTCAATTTATTAGATTTGTATGCCGCCCCTCTCTGAAGACTCGGGGTGGCTCACAACAATAGTAAAACAATATTATAGCGAAACAAATCTAATATTAAACAAAGCATATAAAACCCTATCATATTAAAAGCAAACAGCACAGACAAACAGCACAATGGTGATATTACTCACCATTGGCACATGGAATATATGTATGCTTCAAGTTCCTGAGGACAACCCCTTAGCAAATCAACCAGAAAGAAGAATAGCCTTGGTCTCTAGAGAGCTTGCAAGATTTAACATTGATATTGCAGGTCTGTGTGAAACTTGTGTAGCCATCAAAGGCAGCTCACACAAACAGGAGGTGGTTATACATTCTTCTGGAGTGGAAGTGGTTCAGTTGCCTAGCATGCTTTCTGTATACAACCCAAATCTGACTGGCATACCAAGGTAGTTAGCTCTATTGCTCGGTAGACTTTCAGCTGTGTAGCAAGGCTTATTCCATGATTTATTTTATTTAATTTATTTATTTATTTTGTCCAATACACAATGAGGGTTTTAGTGGGTATATATATCCGATGCCATGTTGGTGCAGTGCTTGTCAACAAACTCACTCAACTGTTCCAGTCTTTCTGGAATCAAGGATCCATTTCTCAGGAACTGAAAGATCCATCCATCGCACACTTCTACAAGAGGAAAGCGAATCGACAAGCCTGTGACAGTCATAGAGGAATATCACTGCTTTCCATCACAGTCAAGATCCTTGCATGAGTGTTGCTGAACCACTGACTGTTCACCTGGAACAGGGTTTATTACCTGAGGTACAGTGTGATTTACACAAAGAGTGTGGCACTGTGGACATGATCTTTGCAGCCTAACCATGCTGCAAAGTGAAGTGTCAAGAGCAGAATCGTGAATTGTACGCCACCTTTGTGAATCTCACTAAGACTTTTGACACCGTCAGTCATGAAGGTCTATGTTACATGATGTCAAAATTTGAGTGCCCTGATAAATTCATCCTCATGGTAAGTAGTCCCACAATAGTATGACAGCCCATATTCTGATTGACAGAGAAGCTTCAGAGGCCTTTCCTGTTACAAACAGCATCAATCAAGGGTGTGTGTTGGCACTGACTTTGTTCAGCATAATATTTTCAGCCATGCTGTCAGATGCCTTCCAGAACAATTCCTTGGGAGTTAGCCTGAGATACAGGACAGATGGGAAACTGTTCAACTTGTGAAGATTCCAGGCTGTCACCAAGATAAAGGAGACTGTGCTGTGTGACCTCCTCTTTGCTGATAACTGTGTCCTGGATGCTGGAAATGCGAGCCAGTGCGGACAAATTTGCAGCAGCATGCAACAACTTTGGCCTTCCTATCAACATAAAAAAGACTGAAGTGATGCACCACCCAGCTCTGAAAGCCAAATACCAAGAGCCCACCATCACAGTAAAGGGACAATAGCTGTAAGCAGTGGACCAATTTAAATACCTTGGCAGCACCCTATCCCATGCAGTGACAATTGACATTGAAGTCAACTGCAAAATCGTCAAGGCAAGCTCTGTAGGACCATCATTAAAGACCTCAGTATACTAATAACAAAAGATTAAATGCCAAAGCCCACTGCAACAACATAGCCAAGAAGGCTTCAAGAGTTGTAAACCGAATCCTACGTAGCTTCTGCTCTGGCAATCTCACACTACTTACTTTTGCCAGACCCATCCTTGAATACAACTCATCTGTTTGGAACCCATATCGCATCTCAGACATTAACACCCTTGAAAATGTCCAAAGATACTTCACCAGAAGAGCCCTTCATTCCGCCACTCGAAATAGAATACCCTATGAGACTAGACTTTCAATCCTGGGCCTTGAAAGCCTAGAACTAAGACTCCTTAAACAAGATCTAAGTATTGCCTACAAGATCATATGCTGCAACATCCTGAGTGTCAAGATCATATGCTGCAACGTCCTGCCTGTCGGCAATTACTTCAGCTTCAACCACAACAACACAAGAGCACACAGCAGATTTAAACTTAATATTAAGCGCTCTAAACTTGACTGTAAAAAATATGACTTCAGTAACCGAGTTGTCGATGCATGGAACTCATTACCGGACTCCATAGTGTCATCCCCAAACTCCCAACACTTTACCCTTAGATTATCTACGGTTGACCTATCCAGACTCCTAAGAGGTCAGTAAGGGGCGAGTACAAGTGCACTAGAGTGCCTTCCATCCCCTGTCCTATTGCTCTCCTATATCTCCTATACCTTTCTTCTATTCCTATATCTCTTCTTCTATTCTTTCATTGATATGTTCTATTACTATACCTTCTTTTCTATCCTCTCTTAGATATATTTTACTATGAGTATCTCCTCTATAACATTCATCATGTATTTTTCTATGTGTGTGTGTATATATATATATATATATATATATATATATATATATATATATATATATATATATATATATATATACCCACTAAAACCCTCATTGTGTATTGGACAAAATAAATAAATAAATAAATAAATAAAATAAAATAAAATAAATCATGGAATAAGCCTTGCTACAAAGCTGAAAGTCTACCGAGCAATAGAGCTAACTACCTTGGTATGCCAGTCAGATTTGGGTTGTATACAGAAAGCATGCTAGGCAACTGAACCACTTCCACATGACCTACCTCCATAGAATTCTGAGGTTTCAATGGCAGGATAAGGTCCACTCCACAGCAGGCCTGCCATCAATTCACACTCTGCTGAAGCCCAGATACACTGGGCAGACAATGTTGCAAGGATGCTGAGTCATCGCATCTCCAAACAGCTCTTCTATGGTGAGCTGTCTCAGGGAAAGGAATCACATGGGGGACAAAGGAAGTGATACAAAGACACATTGAAAGCCTCCTGCAAGTCCCTCAATATCGACACCACCTCCTGGGAAACCCTGGCACAAGATTGGTCAACATGGCACATGCTGATCCACCAAGGCTGCCAGACGTCTGAGGACAGAAGAACAATCTTAGCAGAAGAGGGAGATTATGATCCCGCTATATAGAGCGCTGGTGAGACCACATTTGGAATACTGTGTTCCGTTCTGGAGACCTCACCTACAAAAAGATATTGACAAAATTGAACAGGTCCAAAGATGGGCTACAAGAATGGTGGAAGGTCTTAAGTATTAAACGTATCAGGAAAGACTTAATGAACTCAATCTGTATAGTCTGGAGGACAGAAGGAAAAGGGGGGACATGATCGAAACATTTAAATATGTCAAAGGGTTAAATAAGGTCCAGGAGGGAAGTGTTTTAATAGAAAAGTGAACACAAGAACAAGGGGACACAATCTGAAATTAGTTGGGGGAAACATCAAAAGCAACGTGAGAAAATATTATTTACTGAAAGAGTAGTAGATCCTTGGAACAAACTTCCAGCAGACGTGGTTGGTAAATCCACAGTAACTGAATTTAAACATGCCTGGGATAAACATATATCCATCCTAAGGTAAAATACAGAAAATGGTATAAGGGCAGACTAGATGGATCATGAGGTCTTTTTCTATGTTTCTATGTTTCTAAGACAGTATTTCCCAACCTTGGCAACTTGAAGCTATTTGGACTTCAACTCCCAGAACTCCCCAGCCAGCAAATGCTGGCTGGGGAATTCTGGGAGTTGAAGTCCAGATATCTTCAAGTTGCCAAGGTTGGGAAACACTGTTCTAAGAGAAGTGAGTACTCTGCAAAGCCAGAGCTGCAAATGCTGCAATAAAGGTGCCCAGCATGTGGAAGAACATTTTGTACCTGTATAGGTCTTTCCAGACACCTGCAGACAAATTGTAGACAGCCCACAACCTGTTAGCTGTCAAGATCCTCTTTGAACACGATGGATGAACATCGGCTTTGTGAATTATGGGATAATATACGGATCACATCAAAGCTTGTTTACTTATTTTGACTATTAGACATGACAGTGCTTTATGAAAAACTAACACGTTTAAAGAAAGATTGATTTGAAGGCATGTCCAGCTTTCATTGTGTTGCAAACAATCCCTTATTTTCTTCCCATACCTGACTTTTCTTCCTGTCTGTTTCAGTAATAATATTGATGGAGAAATGTCAAAAGCATAACTTCAGCAAGTACAATTTTAGTGTCATTTTACTTACTAATTGTCTTAAAAATATTACAGATAGTCCTTGGTTTACCATTTGAAGTTACAACAGCAATGAAAAAAAATGACCTGACAGTTTTTCACACTTATGACTGATGCATCACTCCCCATGTAAGAGCCAACCAATGAGGAGGTGGACAGGCTCAGGAAAACCACACTCACTTTATTGTAGAAGTAACAGCAACTTGTGATAACAGTGTAACAACAACAACATGCCTGGCAGCTATTTATATCGCCCACTGCCAGGCTGAGCCAGCCAATCCTGGCTCTGTATTTTCCTGCCTAGGAAAAGGGACGGACCATTTTTTCCCAGCTGTACACAGGACATAACACCCTAGGGCAGGGGCTGATTCCCGATTCTGCCGCTACCACTGCGCTTTGCTTCTGCTGCAGGGGGGCACGTCCCAGTGAGATTTTGCTTCTGTGCATGCGCAGAAGCAAAAAAAATAACTGAATTCTCACGTGTATTTCCCCTCGAAAGATTTTGTTCCCTGCACATGCGCAGAAGCAAAATAATGCTGGGACATGCCCATGCACCTGCAAATCAAATCAAATCAAATCAAATCAAATCAAATCAAATCAATAAAAAATAAATACTTTTTTGCTACCGGTGTGCCTTCCTTATCCATATTGGTAGCAACCCGATACTGTCTAGGGCAGTGATGGCAAACCTTTTTTTCCTCGGGTGTCGAAAAAGTGTGTGTGCACACTATCGTGCATGCATGAGTACCCACGCCCATAATTCAATACCTGGGGAGGGTGAAAACAGATTCCCCCACCACCCAGAGGCCCTCTGGAGGCTGCAAACAGCTGTTTCCCAACTTCCGGTAGGCCCAGTAGGCTCGTGTTTCGCCCTCCACAGGCTCCAAAAGCTTGGAGGGTAAAAACACCCTTCTCCATCCTCCTGGAGGCTCTTTGGAAGCCAAAAACACCATCCCAGAGCCTCTCTGTGAGCCAAAAATCAGCTGGCTGGCATACACATGCACCTTGGAGTTGTGCTAGGGTAATGGCTCATGTGCCAGCAGATATGGCTCCATGTGCCACCTGTGGCAGCCATGCTATAGGTTCGCCATCACTGGCCAGGGTCATGTGATCAAAATTCAGACGCTAGGCAATTGACTCATATTTATGATGGTTGACAGCAGTGTTCCAGGGTCCTAAGATCACCCTTTGTGACCTTCTGACAAGCAAAGTCAATGGAAGAGCTCAGTTCAATTAATGCCTGTGGCAAGAAAACGGGCAAAACTCACTTAACAATTATCTTGCTTAGCAACATGTTCTGTCGAGCTCTCTGGTAGAATCCTCCCGAAAATGCACAGATACAATTTCAGACACACACACGTTTGAAAATTCAAAACAATGTTCTTTATACCGAAAATGCAAATAAACGAAGCACTCTTTTTGTATAGCAAAGAGCACTCGTCTCCAAACAAACTGGTAATTTGTACCAGTCCCTTATCAGTTCTGTGATACTTAGCTTGCAGCTGTGAGGCAATTCACAGTCCTTCTTCTTTCACAAAGTAAAACACACTTTGCTCTGGTTTAGTTTTAAAGCGGGGAAAAATCAGCACACAAAAAGTCAAAGTCAGTAAAGCAGTCACGAAACACAAGGATCAGATAATCCTCCACAATGGCCAAACCCACAGGCTGCTATTTATAGCAGCCTCACTAATTACCACAGCCCCACCCAACCACAGGTGACCTCATTTTCTTTGATAATAATCTCTCAGTTGTTGCTGCCTCTGCATTGCTCTCCTCATGCGTGGCTGTATCATTAACTCTTGTTCCAAATCCAAGGAGGAGAGAGATAATTGATCTCCTTCTGAGCTGTCTGCCACACTCTCCTCCTCCCTGTCACTCATGTCTTCTTGGTCAGAGCAGCCTTCATCAGCAGATTCCACCGGGAGCAAAACAGTTTAGTTAGTTTAGTTTAGTTTTATTGGATTTATATGCCGCCCCTCTCCGAAAACTCGGGGCAGCTAACAACAATCATAAACAATGTACAATAAAATCCAATACTAAAAGCAAATTAAAACCCCTTAATATATAAAAACCAAACATACATACAAGCATACCATATATACAGTTGTGACGGCCTAGGGGGAGAAAAAGTCTTAATTCCCCCATGCCTGGCGGCAGAGGTGGGTTTTAAGTAGCTTACGAAAGGCAAGGAGGGTAGGGGCAATTCTAATCTCTGGGGGGAGTTAGTTCCAGAGGGCCAGGGCCACCACAGAGAAGGCTCTTCCCCTGGGTCCCGCCAAGTGGCATTGTTTGGTCCTGCCAAACAGGCCTGCAGCATGTGGATGTCTCCCCCACATCCACAGTCCTTGGGGCAGGAGCTGGGCCAGAGCTAACCACAACAGCAACAGAAATTTGGGGCTCGATTTTGGTCATAAGTTGAGGACTACCTGTACTTCAGGCAATAAAGTAACTCTTTGCATGCTAGCTTATATCTTCTGTCAACCCATTTTCAGCGAGTACCACTCATTAATTTGCTTTACTGCAAATACCTTAAAGGATACTTTGCTGCATTCACATTTTAAAATGTAGCATCATTAAATGCTTCAAATCTCTTGTGCGTTTTTTTTTTTTTAAGAAACGAGCACTGGATTTATACACTGCCCAAGGCACACACACAAAATCAGCCCTCGATTTTCATCAAGATGCCAAGAGCAGTTAATGGCAACCCAGCAATTCTCAATCATGATGTCCCGGTTTTGTATTCTAGCTGGACATGGTTTCAGAAAATCATATTACATGAATTATTCCAATGGCAGAATAGTTCCACTTCCTCCCTATCTCATTTTTTCAAGAGCGGATTTTATAATCCAATCAACCTCTTCAAAGCCTCTGCTTCCTTAGCAACGGCAGTCTGTGTTATAGATCTCAGCTAATCTACACAAGAACTGGCTCAAAACTGTCAGATATTTGGGACATCATAGGCTGAAGTCGACATAGTGGAAAGCATTTTATCCTTTCCTAAGTGCCCAATGTTAGAATGGGGAGGGGGGGAGGAAAGGGTTAGGTTAGATAAAACAGTCTTATAAAATCCAAATGGAGAATTTGGAAAAATGCATTGCAGGGTAGCAATCTTGAAAATATTTAACAGATGAATTTCCTGTGATGCCGGGTCTTGCATGAATGGGAAGCAGTAATTTTATTTTATTTTATTTTACTTTTATTTATTCATTTGTCCAATACACAAATACATAGGAAGAAAAATAGACATGTGGTAATATATATAAGGGTAAAAGTGAACTGAAAGGAAGAGAATATATATGATAGGTGAAAGAAAGGAAAGACAATTGGACGGGGACGAAAGGCACACCAGTGCACTTATGTACGCCCCTTACTGGCCTTTTAGGAACCTGGACAGGTCAATCGTGGAGAGTCTAAGGGAGAAGTGTTGGGGGTTAGGGGTTGACACAATTGAGTCCGGTAATGAGCTCCACGCTTCGATAACTCGATCGTTGAAATCATATTTTTTACAGTCAAGTTTGGAGCGGTTTGTATTAAGTTTGAATCTGTTGCATGCTCTTGTGTTATTGCAGTTGAAGCTGAAGTAGTCATTGACCGGTAGGACGTTGCAGCATATGATCTTGTGGGCAATACTCAAGTCATGTTTTAGGCGCCGTAGTTCTAGGCTTTCTAGGCCCAGGATTGTTAGTCTATTTTCGTAGGATATTCTGTTTCGAGTGGAGGAGTGAAGGGCTCTTCTGGTGAAATATCTTTGGACATTTTCAAGGGTGTTGATGTCTGAGATGTGGTATGGGTTCCAGACAGATGAGCAGTAGTCTAGGATGGGTCTGGCAAAAGTTTTGTAGGCCAACCTTTAAGCTTTAACAGCATGAACCAGTGTGTACATTTTATCATTTAGCAACTTATGTGACAATTGAGGACATTCTGGGTTTCTCTGCAGCATAAAGGAAAGACTTACTGGATGTATTTTTAAAAACTTGGTCTCCAGCACAGTAGGAAAGCCTTACAAAAAAAATCCATATTTGCTTCTAATAAGAAAGTTAGGATTCTAAGATACTCTAAGATGTCGTTGTCCTGTTCTGTGTCATGGTTCTTGGGGGGTGTCTCCTTTCTGATTAGGTTGGTGAACCAAGACACAGAACAGGATCCATACCCTTACTGGGATTTGAGCCTAGAGGTTAATTCTCTGCGTTACAAGGCAGAAACTACAGGATCAAATCCCAGTAAGGGTATGGCTAGCTGATGAGGCCAGAGACTGTGGGTTTTGCCTCCCAAGGACAATTCCATCTGTCCATCCATCACCCTAGGGGGGAATTATTGACCCCTTCGGAGAGGGTCCGCAACTTGGGCGTCCTCCTCGATCCACAGGTCACATTAGAGAAACATCTTTCAGCTATGGTGACGGGGGCGTTTGCCCAGGTTGGCCTGGTGCACCAGTTGCGGCCCTATTTGGACCGGGAGTCACTACTCACAGTCACTCATGCCCTCATCACCTCGAGGCTCAACTACTGTAATGCTCTCTACATGGGGCTACCTTTGAAAAGTGTTCGGAAACTTCAGATCGTGCAGAATGCAGCTGCAAGAGCAATCATGGGCTTTCACAAAATTGCCCATGTTACACCAACACTCTGCAGTCTGCATTGGTTGCCGATCAGTTTCCGGTCACAATTCAAAGTGTTGGTCATCACCTATAAAGCCCTTCATGGCACCGGACCAGGGTATCTACGAGACTGCCTTCTGCTGCACAAATCCCAGCAACCGTTTAGGTCCCATAGAGTGGGCCTTCTCTGGGTCCCGTCAACAAAACAATGTTGTTTGGCGGGGCCCATGGGAAGAGCCTTCTCTTTGGCGGCCCTGGCCCTCTGGAACCAACTCCCCCCAGAGATTAGAATTGCCCCCACCCTCCTCACCTTTCGTAAGCTCCTTAATACCCACCTCTGCCATCAGGCATGGGGGAACTGAGATATTCTTCCCCCCTAGGCCTTTACAATTTATGCATGGTATGTTTGTTTGTATGGATGTGTGGTTTTACAATAAGGGTTTTTTAGTTGTTTTAGTATTGGATTTACATGCTGTTTTTTATTACTGTTGTTAGCCGCCCAGAGTCTATGGAGAGGGGCAGCATACAAATCCAATAAATAAATAAATAAAAAATAAATAAATAAATAAACAAGGCCGAAATAGTGCTATCCTAGTCTCCCTTAATTTTAAAAATTCAGCAAAAAACACGTGATACATACAGAATATAGTTTGTCAGCTATGAACAAAAATTAACTGACTTGGAAATGGCCCTGGGTTGGGCCGAGAGGCAAAAAGGAAGCTGCGACCCTCCTTCAATATACCAGGTGATCCGACAGAAAAAACATATAGCCCCTCCCTGGTACAAAGCTGAAGGGATCAGATCCTGTGGCCTTACAAGGCAGAAGTTACAGGATCAAATCACACATACATACATACAAACATACATACATACATACATACATACATACATACATACATACATACATACATTCTGTTGGAAAAAATGTGACTTTCACGGGTACAGGAATGAAGGTCTTGGAATATTCGGGTTTCTTCCCATGTACGTTTCAGAGATTTCTGGTGACGTTTCAACAATGTTCCACTTGTCATCTTCAGGCTGGTGCTTTTGTCCTTGTGCTAGGGCGAACACAGCTGAATCTCTGAAACCTACACAGGAAGAAACCCGAATATGCCAAGACCTTCATATATATATCTGGTTCTGTGGGCATGGCTTGGTGGGCGTGGTATGACCTGGTGGATGTGGCAGGGGAAGGATGCTGTAAAATCTCCATTCCCTCCCCACTCCAGGGGAAAGTTACTGCAAAATCCCCATTTCCCCCAATCAGCTGGGACTTGGGTGGCAGAGAATAGATGGGGCCGGGGCCAGTCAGAGATTGTATTTGCCGGTTCTCCGAACTGCTCAAAATTTCCGCTACCAGTTCTCCAGAACAAGTCAGAACCTGCTGAAGCCCATCTCTGGATAAGATGGATAATTATCTCGGCTTGAATTCCTCAAGCATGGAATTCTGAGCATGCATACATATCAAATGAAGTTATAATTAATTTTTTTTAATGACAGAGCAGAATAGAATGGCCATACCACTAGCATCTTGTTCATAGAAAATAATATGGATTTAAATCACCATCAAGGAATTCCAATAAGGTTGCCAGCTATCAACTGGGAGGAAAGTCTATAAATAAAGTTTATACAGACGACCAACAGAGGTGTTGGCAGGCTGCATTGTTAATGTGAGAAGAATCATTATCCCTCCAAGGTTAAGTTGCCAAGGTTAAAATGACATCTGCTTGCTTGAAAACAGAAAGATATTGTGAACAAGACAACAGCTTTTAAGAGAGCGTGACACTTTTTTTGACATTAGTGTGTCAGGGACAACATAACCCAAGATGCAACCCAAGATACAGAAGCATACTAAGGTCAAAAATTCAGTTGACCTTCGAATAGCATGCTGAGCACTGCCTTGAAAAATGGTGACAAAGTTGTATTATTAGCTTAATTTGCAGTTAATTTGAATCACACCAAATTAACTAAATGAAGCAAACAGTAATATTTCCTTTGCTCCATGAATCACCTGCATTTTGGAACCCACAAAGTCCTGAGGCGATAGATTGAAGACAATACAGGGTACCAAATACCCATACAATAGCAATACACTTTATCAGATAACATCAGAGCTGAAGTAACTATTGAATGTCTCCATTAAATATGGGAACATGTTCTGTCTGGGTCCCTCCAGAACCAAACACCAACCCAAAAAGAGAAGCCAGACACACTGGTAAAAATCAAAGGCAGTTTATAGAATGCAAAGCAAACACAGGTAACAGAAAATGTCCTTACAAACAGGAACACGCTGAAACTTCAAAGATGTTTCACGAAGGCCATGAAGTAAAACAGGATTCTTGCTGTCAAAAACAACGCTGTAGATAACAAACATACGCCTCCCCCAAGTCTTCCAGTCTTCTAGGCCACAAGCCAAGATCAGAGATGCCGAGAAGCAAAGCAGGGTCACAGAACTTCCAGTTGATAACACTCCACATGGCTGAAAAGGCTTGCCTGCCTTTTAAACCCTGCTGAGGAGAACCACACCCAAACCCAGCTGTTGCCAATTCAGTGATGCCAATACCTTTCTAATTGGTCCCGTCTCTGAGCTGCACGTCGCTGTCTCATGTCAATTATAGCCTGTGCTTCCTCATCCAATGAGGCCAGGCTACTGGCTGGGGAGAGCCCCCCCTTCCGGGGCTCTCAGGCTGCTCCCCCTCATCCTCTTCCTGACTTTCCTCTCCCCCATCTGCCTGGTCCTCCCCCTCCTGTTCACTGTCCTCCTCCTCCGGGCCTGGATCCAGCAGAGACGCAGTCGGTCCCTGAGCAGCCTCAGGCTGAATCACAACAGGAACAACAACTCCTGATGGAAGATCCACTTGGAATTGGGCTGTAAGAATAATATCGGTGGATTTATTTCCTAATAGTTGTACACTGCCCCAATCCAACTCACTGATTACAAGTTACCGAAAAGATTTATTGCATTGTTGATAGCCTGTGATTCTATCATTTGTCAGAGTGTTTCTTTGGCTTGTTTCCTGTTGATGTCTTCTTAGAAACATAGAAACATAGAAGACTGACAGCAGAAAAAGACCTCATGGTCCATCTAGTCTGCCCTTATACTATTTCCTGTATTTTATCTTACAATGGATATATGTTTATCCCAGGCGTGTTTAAATTCAGTTACTGTGGATTTACCAACCACGTCTGCTGGAAGTTTGGTCCAAGGATCTACTACTCTTTCAGTAAAATAATATTTTCTCACGTTGCTTTTGATCTTTCCCCCAACTAACTTCAAATTGTGTCCTTATGAGCTATTTGTCTGGGAAAGAAATAGTTGGAGGAAAAACAATTGCTGGAAAAATGTCCTGACAAATCTATTTTTTTCCCCCATTCACTGGAAATTCTCAGAAAGCTTCTGGGTCCAACTGAAGCAATTGCTAGACAAGAAAAATTACATTTCAGTGGTGGTTTTAATTCACCTTTGCTGCCAGTTCGGGAATGGGAGTATGCACCGCAATGCATCTGTGCTTGCGAAGAACCTTCTGCGCATGCACAGAACGTCCATGATGACATTTGGGTGGGTGGGTGGAACCTCCTGCCACTGCTGCTACTAGTTCACCTGAACCTGGGCGAACTGGTAGAAACCCACCACTGGTGTGTTTCCAAAGCTCTGGACAATCCTAGCATCAATCTAGCCCAGGGGTATGCAAAGTTGGCTCTTTTGTGACTTATGGACTTCAACTCCCAGAATTCCTGAGCTAGTATGATTGGCTCAGGAATTCTGGGAGTTTATTTATTTATTTATTTATTTATTTATTTATTATTTAGATTTGTATGCCGCCCCTCTCCGCAGACTCGGGGCGGCTCACAGCAAGATACAGCAAATCATGACAAATCCAAATAAATTTAAAATATTTAAAAAGATTTAAAAAGAACCCCATTTATTAACAAACACACACACAAACATACCATGCATCAATTGTACATGCCCGGGGGAGGTGTTTCAGTTCCCCCATGCCTGATGGCAAAGGTGGGTTTTAAGGAGTTTACGGAAGGCAGGGAGAGTAGGGGCAGTTCTAATCTCTGGGGGGAGTTGGTTCCAGAGAGTCGGGGCCGCCACAGAGAAGGCTCTTCCCCTGGGGCCCGCCAACCGACATTGTTTAGTTGACGGGACCCGGAGAAGGCCCACTCTGTGGGACTTAATCGGTCGCTGGGATTCGTGCGGCAGAAGGCGGTCTCGGAGATATTCTGGTCCAGTGCCATGAAGGGCTTTAAAGGTCATAACCAACACTTTGAATTGTGACCGGAAATTGATCGGCAGCCAATGCAGACTGCGGAGTGATGGCGAAACATGGGCATATCTAGGTAAGCCCATGACTGCTCAGTTGAAGTTGAAGTCCACATGTCATAGAAGAGCCAACTTTGCCTAGCCCTGTCTAGCTAATTCTCCTTTACTGTGCACAATTTTCTCACTTCCTGCATCTGCCTTGATTCATGTAATTCTAGTGAATTGTTTCTATACCTTCAAGCTACAAAGGACCGCAACAGCTAATTTTTCTGGAATATCAGGGTTTATATTGGGAAAAAACAGAAAAAATGTATACAGAAGTTCTACCTAAGGGTGTTTTTTCACCTAGATTTTCACTTCACTGTTCTTCTTTTATAGCCAAATATAAGAAGAGACAAATCGGTTCAGACCAAGCTCTATTTAATTTGACATTTTGTTCATCAGAGGGAGACCAAATGTTTTAGAAAGGCCACGATAAAAAAAGATCTAGCAGTACCTTCACATATTTCAAATTCTGGATATTATTTTCATTTTTAATAATGACATTTTATGGAGTCCTCTCTGAGCTCGAATGCAAACATTTCATTAACCAACATCAGGACTTATTCAACCAAATTGCTTAATGAAACATTTGCAAGAAGACAGCCAAGCACAGAGAGCAACTAGGATTCTATCTTTCAACCTTGTTCTACAAATAGTCTCTTCTATTAATGCCTTTTTAATAATGATTGTATATGTGTTTGTTGTTTTATGTGGGGTTTTTTTACACTGCCCAATTAAACTAATAAAATATGTGATTCCTAGCAACTGACATTTAGAGTAGGATAGTGGAGATAATACACAAAGAACAAGGAAGCAGAGATCAAAAATACATTTTTCTTCTATGGATTTGCACAAAACCTTTTAAAGCTGTCCAAATTCATGGCCATTGCTAGCATGGCAAATGGAAAATTGCCATTGTTTTTGTGTTTAAATGAAATGAAATGGAGAGGGTATATTCCAAAGAAGTAATGTATCTCAGATATGTGTGAGAAAAAGAGGGTGACAACAACCCCTCTCTACTACTTCACAAAGTATATTGCAGATGTGCATAGTAAAGTCTTTATTCTGGCAAGATTCTGTCTATAGGTGTGAAATAATAAAGAATTCAGCTTGGAGGAACTGCCACATGCCATTCTTCATTTTGGGACTGACAACTGTATTTTCAATTCTGTGCATTTTCTAGTCTATGAAAATGCACACATTTTATTCAACCCAGATCTCTTACAGCATGACTGTGGGCTCTAATATTACCAGCAAAAAAGAAAATGTTTGCCTCAATCTTTGAGCACATTTTTAAAAAGATTTCTAGCATTAGCTGAGAAAAAAATAGCATGACCTTACATTAAAAGTTCACAACTTATTTTAACCTGGAAAGTATATTTCTCTGAGGAAATCAGATATCATGAATATACTGCAACATATTTTATTCATAGTATTTCCCTGAGCCACATTTTCTAGAAAAAGAAGACCCTTTCTTTCTTTCTTTCTTTCTTTCTTTCTTTCTTTCTTTCTTTCTTTCTTCCTTCCTTCCTTCCTTCTTTCCTTCCCTCCCTCCCTCCCTCCCTCTTTCTTTCTTTCTTTTTTTCTTTCTTTGTTGAATTTCTCAGCTGCCCAACTTTAAAACAATTCTGGACATTTAAAATAATACTCATTCTCTGAGGGAAAACACAACATCCAAATGTATCACTCTCAACTCCAAGGAGATCTATCCAATCATTGAATCCAATCTTTGGAATTACAAGTTTTTAAAGTTTGATTAAAAATAAACAAGCAACTCATGCAAATTTCTGGGGCTTGCTATTGTATAGGCCAGTGTTGTGACAGAAAAGAATCATTATGTCATATTTAGGCTATGTGATATAAAGTCTATCTGTCTCTTAGGATTGATCCTGAAAGTTCTTATGAAGCTTGATAGACTAAGGTATGGGACCTGCTGAACATGAGAGGTGGAGGGTTGAAGGTACCAGAAAAAATCTTGATGCCTGTAAACAAAGAGTAGATCAATTAGGATCTAACAAGGATGATTATTCAATGCAACCTGTACGGTTACATAGTTAACATATCATATGAACAGAGTTGGAAGGTTAGATTACTTGCAGGTAATCTAATCCAATCCCCTACCCAAGCAGGAAATCCTACATCAGCCTCTACCTAGGATCAAACTCACAACTTCCTGATTGTGAGGCAAGAGCTCCACCTCTGGGCTAAGAGGCAGTCTTTTGGTCATTTTCAGGATTAAGATAAAGTGGCCAGGACCAATGCCATGCCCAATGTTTTCAACGTATTCTTGTTTAACTTAAGAGAAAACATTGTTTTTAATATTATTATTTTCAAAAGGGATAATAGTATGCATGAAATGTCCTTTGGCTTTCTCATAGCTGTGAGGTTGGAGAGTGCTTTGCCTTTCATTATGTCATTGTCTCACTGGTGATCTGTAGCCTTCATGTCTTCTCTCACCTTGATTGAATTATGATTCCATGATAAGACATCATGAAAATATTCCTCCCTCAAGACAGCCAGGAGAACTGCAGACTGATGGAAATATGTGCTTGAGGAGAGGGAAACTGCAGCCGTACAAGAAAAGTTTAGAAGTATTGCTGAAAGAAATGTGAAAGAAATGCTAAACCACACTAAGAATGAAGTGTAAAAACAAAGATTCCTTTCTAGACTTTGTGGAAAGTGAAAAAACCCCACCAGATTTAAGTATATTGTTTATCAGAGTCAGAAAAACAATAGTGTCCAATCAGATTAGAATTAATTGAGCCATACAGTATGTATGCTGTTATTACCCATAATATTCCTTGGAATATTTACTTACTTACTTACTTACTTACTTACTTACTTACTTACTTACTTACTTACTTACTTACTTACTTATTTATTTATTATTCATTCATTCATTCATTCATTCATTCATTTATTTATCGGATTTGTATGCCGCCCCTCTCCGTAGACTCGGGGCGGCTAACAACAGTAATAAAAAACACCATATAAATCCAATAATAAAACAACTAAAAAACCCTTATTGTAAAACCAAACATCCCTACAAACAAACATAGCATGCATAAATTGTAAAGGCCTAGGGGGAAAGAATATCTCAGTTCCCCCATGCCTGATGGCAGAGGTGGGTTTTAAGGAGCTTACGAAAGGCAAGGAGGGTTGGGGCAATTCTAATCTCAGGGGGGAGTTGGTTCCAGAGGGCCGGGGCCGCCACAGAGAAGGCTTTTCCCCTGGGTCCCGCCAAATGACATTGTTTTGTTGACGGGACCTGGAGAAGGCCCACTCTGTGGGACCTAACCAGTCGCTGGGATTCATGCGGCAGAAGGCGGTCTCGTAGATACCCTGGTCCAGTGCCATAAAGGGCTTTATAGGTGATGACCAACACTTTGAATTGTGACCGGAAACTGATCGGCAACCAATGCAGACTGCGGAGTGTTGGTGCATACCGGTAATCTAGAAAAGGGGGAAAATGGCCCATAGTGTATACTTCTATATTTTTATTAGATTCATACAATGGATACCATTTTATTTTCTGATATGTAATCCTAGCTTGACAGATATAGATAAAAATTTGTTTTGACTATAATAATAAATTGTGCATTATACACAAAAGCTATGGAAATGCATACATCCCATTTCCTTTTTTGCTGGGCCAAGGAGGCTGAAATTTTGGAAGAGGTTTTTTTTTCAGTTTTCAGCTAACCCCAGTTTAGAAAAACTATGTTGATACCATTAGCTATAGTTTACCCAGGCAAACCATGTTTGGCTTTGTTTCAGGAACTAAAACACCTCCCCCCTTGCCCATGTTGTTTTGTTGATTGATTGACTGTGTGCCTGTTTTTTATATATACTGTTTTTTATGAGATTATTAATTTAAATTGGAACTGGATGGGTGGGCATTGGATTTGGTATTGTGTACTGTACTGTTTTTTATTGTTGTTGTGAGCCGCCCCGAGTTTGCGGAGAGGGGCGGCATATAAATCCAATAAATCCAATCCAATCCAAAAAGCCACTGTTAAGAATAATCAGAATCAGGTTATTTTCAAATATTCCTAACCATTATTAAGAATAATCTGTTACGAGAAAACTAAGTGCCTCTAGGTCAGCTGGGTGGCAAACAAGCAAACAAATATAATCAAAATGTTAAGGGAATGGTTAAATGCTAAACTGTGGTTTGTTGGATGACTACACTAAAGCACTCATACATAAACCTAAGCATCATTAAAGTAATAGTAAACCATTTATTATAATCACTTTCAAAGCAAGCAATATTGACTTGGCCAACATTATACAAACATCATATCTGCTTAGGAATTTCAGCCAGATGTTCTTAATCCAGCATTGGGTCATTTTAACTATAGCAACTACAGAAAAAACAATGGAAGAATATATTTTTAGGATGAGCTAAAAAAAAAAATATAACAGAATCCTAGATGAAAATGGGGAAGGGGGGAAATCTTGACTGACTAACTAGATAGATAGATAGATAGATAGATAGATAGATAGATAGATAGATAGATAGATAGATAGATAGATAGATTAGATAGATAGATAGATAGATAGATAGATAGATAGATAGATAGATAGATAGATAGATAGACAGATAGATTAGATAGATAGATAGATAGATAGATAGATAGATAGATAGATAGATAGATAGATAGATAGATAGATAGATAGATAGATAGATTAGATTAGATAGATAGATAGATAGATAGATAGATAGATAGATAGATAGATAGATAGATAGATAGATAGATAGATAGATAGATAGATAAAATCTATGTATAAATGAGTTTTGAAATTTTCAGTTATTGAAAATGATTTTTTTCCCTCCATGCCCATACTAAATTGCAAGCAATATTTAAGCAGTGAAATGATATAATTTCAGCTTGCTTCACTGGCTCCTGAATAGCTAAGCAGATGTTCTTGAAAGTTCCCCAGGAAAAAAAATATCTTGGCCAAATATAAGCTTATAAAGTAATCAGCCTAAGAAGTAATATACAGTAGAAATTTGAAGATGTCAAAAGGAGAGTGAGAATTAAAATATAATTAAAAAGAAAGATAGAAAACAAGCAAGAACACTCCCGGTGTGATTTGCAAGAAGAAGAAAAAGAACACATTGTAAATTAATTCCATAGAAGGATGAAGCAATAAATAAAAGAAGTCAAAATACAGAACATGTTCAGCAAACCTGACAAATGCCATGGTGGGCATAACCAGGGTGAGTGTGGCCAGCTCAACATCACTCATATCGAAGGTGCTGGTGGTGACCTGAGTGTTCCGCCAGCGAAAATGGATTCCCAAGTGTCACGGAGGTACAGTGGTTAGAATGCAGGTACTGCTGGCTACTTCTGCTGGCTGCTTGCAATTTGGCAAATCAAAGCTCACCAGGCTCAAGCTCAGCCTTCCATCCTTTGCAGGTGGGTAAAATGAGGACCCAGATTGTTGGAGGCAATAGGCTGACTCTGTAAATCACTTAGAGAGGGGTGTAAGCACTGTATAAGTCTAAGTGCTGTTGCTATTAGACTCAGTGGCTTAAATTATGGTTGCCGTCAGGAACAATGGTTGTGTACTTAAGACTTTGTGAAGATGTAGATTTTGATTTGGAGAAAAAAGGGCAAGATAGTACCACAAAGATATACAATAATAGGAGCCAGCTTCAGGCAGAAAAAAAGCTGGGAATTGTTTCAGAATAAATAATTTCTCTTTGTTTAACATTTCTAGCAATATAAGCAAGGGTGGGCAGTAGGTAGGATGGGGTGGAAAACAGTTCCACCGGCGGAAATAAAGCTGTGTGCCCGGCTTTAGCTGACCATCTCCCATCCCATCCTCTTCCTCGGAAAGCGGCAGGGAGACCAGCACCAACAGGTGTTGCAGGGGACCCATTTCCTCCCCCCATTTCTCAACAGCTGATTGGCACCCATTCGCCTAGCTACCCAGCCTGAGACAGGGTATGATCTAGAAAGGAGAGTGCGGGAAACACGAAGCAAATTGTCACCCCAGAGAGTGACACTGGTAAGGTTGTAAGTCGAGGACTTAACAGTTCACTTGAATGATGATGATCATTCAAGCCACTCCCACCTGGTCACGTGGCCAGCAAGCCACTCCTACCCAGTCACATGACCATCAAGCCATACCCACAAAATAAGCCACACCTACAGTGTGGCAGTAAAAAGTTTGGCTGTCCATTACTGAATATAAGTTACAAATATCATTTCTACTAATATCCCAAACACACATGAGAAGTTAGTCTAAATATTCAAAAGTCAGTCTGAAACTTGATTTGGGAATTACAATAGAAATTAACATAAGGAAGATGTTCCAAGAATTTATTAATATTGCATAAATAATACTAGCAATTTGTACTAAATGCCAAATGTGAATCGTGTTCCTGAAATGTTTTTTCTCATAAAATCTGGACTGTTTTGGAGATGAACAGTGAATTCATGGAATATTTTCATTTATTTATTGGCATGGTGAGAAGTATTTAAATAATCCGTTTCCCCTGATGTGTAATGTATTTTATACTATTCTATCTTTTGCAATAACACTAACAGTAGAGCTGGGGTAGCGCAGCAGGTAGAGTGCTGTCCTGCAGGCCACTGAAGCTGACTGTAGATCTATAGGTCAGCGGTTCAAATCTTATCACCGGCTCGAGGTTGTCTCAGCCTTCCATCCTTCTGAGGTGGGTAAAATGAGGACCCGGATTGTGGGGGCAATATGCTGGCTCTGTTAAAAAGTGCTATTACTAACATGTTGTAAGCCGCCCTGAGTCTAAGGAGAAGGGTGGGATAAAAATCGAATGAATGAATGAATGAATGAATGAATGAATGAATGAATGAATGAATGAATACTCCAAAATATAACTCCATGGTTGTTTTTCTTTGGAAAAATAAATATCTAATGTATGAACAGAATTGATGAAAACCTGGTACATTGTGTAATGAATAATCAGTTTTCACATTAATTTAAAGTTTATTTTTCTTGATTAACCCATTTTTGAGTACTATCTTAAAATATGTAGTTATTCCTATTGAGAAGAAGGCATTATATCTCAATCAAAGTTTTATCCCCTCTTTTAATTCTTGTGCCCACATTACTCTCTTTCAAGTGAGAGTAATCCACATAGATCAGAATGCAATCATGTATAAATCTCAAAAGATCTATATGTTAGCGGTGACAAGTGTTGGTTCTGACTTTCTGGTATTCTCCCATTTTATCTTTCTCCTATTATTTTCTTTTCCTCCACTCTCCATTGGATTCATAAATTCTGTTGTTACATATCATTGTTTAACCATGGTTTATCGAATAAGCTACATCTGGAAAAAGTGGACACATTTTCATGGATCAAGAGCTAAATTAGAGTTTCCAGTGAAATCTTGAGAGCCCCTGTTGAAAAAATAGTGGGGAAAGTTGGGATAAAAATTAATTTCATTTACATTTTATTAAAATTAAGTAGAGGGAATTGCTCTGCAGCTGTGCATTTAAAAATGTTTTTCTCCTTCGACATTAAAAAATCCAATTTGATAATGACCTTTTAACACGGAAACATTGACAGGGGTTCACAAAAGGTAAAATGGCAGCCTCAATTCTGCCATTCAAACCCAGCTCCTTTTCTATTTATGCATAGTCATGGCCACCATTTTGACTTGTGAACACCCCTGCTTTTGTTATCTCTAAGTGACCTGGTGAGAGAGACCCAGGAAGTACTACTCTGAAAACCATAACTGCCAAAATATACCTGGTTTTGTGCATTGTGGTAAGCTCAAAAGAAACAAATTGAACTACACCTAAGTACAAGGTGAGAAGCCATGGTCTACATAAAATTAGAAATTAGTCTCTCGAAATTACTGGAAATTGTTCTCATGGTTGTTCAACCTTCTACAATTGGTTTTCTTTCTTTCTGGACAACAGCCAACAACTGCTTCATTTATCTGCCTCTCTCCTCTGCTGTGTTGACTTTTTCACATCCTGCCACCTCTCTCTCTCTCTCTCTCTCTCTCTCTCTCTCTCTCTCTTTCTTTCTCTTTCTCTCCCTCTCCCTCCCTCTTTCCCCCCATCTCACTCCCTCCCTCTCTCCCTTTCTCTCTCTCTCTCTTTGCCATTTTTCTCTATCCAGCTTCTTGCAGACCGCAGAATGGAAAGCTGAGCTCTGACCTTGGGGAGAACTGGTCCTTGTATTGTGTTAACTTTCAATGAGGGTGTTATAATCACTGGTCTTATTAGTTCCAGATGAAAGAAGGTTATTATTGAAAGATCTGGGGTCAGACTGGTGTTGGGATTATTAATTTTAATACCGAAATCTCTAGCAGATGATTAACAAAGGGCCAACCTGATAATTGTTCCCACAAAAACTCCCTATTAGCAACAAAACTACTCTCTTCTTGCTATGTCCTTGAAATGTGCATCACTGGAGCAGATAATTAACGGACTGGATATCATTGAAATGAATCAATTAGCAAACAATGGAAGCAGAAGGAAGATATGGGTTGGGGTCATCAATTGTCTTTGATGAGGAATGGATGCATTTTATTTCTTATTGGGCACACCAAGGTAACCCCAAGAATGTCTTTTTTTTATAAAGGTGGGACTCAAAATCAGTATGGTATTTATAATTGTACAATAATTATGCCAGTTTATCCAAGGTGCAGAACTCTATATATGTTAAAGTTGGACTCAAAACTAGTGTGGTATTTATAATTATTTTGTGCCCACTTACCCAAGTTACTTACTGTTTTTAATCAATTGATTTTAAGGGTAGTGTTTTTTAATAATTTATTTTTTAAATTAAATTAATTATTAGGGTTTTAGAAATGGATTTTTATGGGAATGAATTTAATGGGGGTGGGTGGGAGGGGGATAGTAAATGGAATGGGTTTGGGGGGTGGGATTATAGTATGTATGAATTGAATGGTTATGTTTTAAATAATACCCTTGGCACACCTGACGCTGGAGAGGCAGGAGGGGAGGGGGCACCTATCTCTGGGGTGGCGGAGGGTCAAAATATCCCGGTCTTGCTGGGGAGAGGCAGATATGGTGGGAGCCTTGGAGCTAGCCGTTCCAGGGGAAGGAGAGATCGCTGCTTAGTAGCGATCCCTCCTTCCGGCTCCTTGAGCTCAACCCAAGATACTGGTGACGAGTGTAATCCTGGCCCTGGGCTCAAGCTGCTGCTGCTCAATGCCAGGTCGGTGGTAAATAAAGCTCTCCTCATCCGGGATTTGATCCTGGATGAGGAGGCCGACCTGGCTTGTGTGACCGAAACCTGGCTGGGCCCAGAGGGAGGAGTTCCTCTCTCGGAAATCTGTCCAGCTGGGTTTCGGGTGTGGCATCAACCTCGACCCCAGGGAAGGGGGGGAGGAGTGGCTATTATAGCCAGGGAGAGTCTTTGCCTGCGTAGGCTCATTGCTCCAGAGGTTGCGGGTTGCGAGTCCCTTCTGGTGAAGTTGGACTTAGGGGTTCAGGTGGGCTTGTTACTCACGTACCTGCCTCCCAGCTGCGTGTCAACAGCCCTGCCTGTGCTGCTCGAGGAGGTGGCCGGGTTGGCGGTGGAGTTCCCCGGACTTATTGTCCTGGGGGACTTCAATCTGCCGTCACTCGGCGGTTCCTCTGGACTGGCACAGGAGTTCATGGCCACCATGACAGCCATGGACCTGACTCAAGTAGTTCAGGGTCCAACCCACGAGGGTGGGCACGCACCCGATATGATATTCCTCTCTGAGCAATTGAGTAATGGTCTGAGACTAAGGGGCTTAGAAGTGTTGCCTTTGTCATGGTCAGACCATTTCCTACTGCGGCTTAACTTCCTGGCTCCAATCCTTCCCCGCAGGGAGGCGGAACCAATTAAGTTGTTCCGCCCCAGACGCCTGATGGATCCAGAAGGTTTTCAGAGGGCGCTTGGGGTCATTCCAGATACACTCGTTCACAGTTCGGCAGAGACCCTTGCTGAGGCCTGGAACAAGGCTGCAGTAGGGGCTCTTGACCGGATTGCGCCGTTGCGACCTCTCCGCGGCACTAGACCCCGTAGAGCCCCATGGTACAACGAGGAGCTCCGGGAGTTGAAGCGCCAGAAGAGACGTCTGGAGAAGCGATGGAGGAAGAGTAAGTCTGAATCCGATCGAACACTTGTAAGAGCTCATATTAAGACTTACAAAGTGGCGCTCAAGGCGGCAAGATGCGCGTACCATGCCGCCTTGATTGCATCAGCGGAATCCCGCCCAGCCGCTCTGTTCAGGGTGACCCGCTCCCTTCTTAATCAGGGGGGAGTTGGGGAGCCCTTGCAGAGCAGTGCTGAGGACTTTAACACGTTTTTCGCTGATAAAATCGCTCGGATCCGGGCGGACCTCGACTCCAATTGTAAAACAGAGTCGACTGACAACGAGTCAGTTGAGGCGACTGGGGCTAAACGTCTTTGTCCACCTGTCTGGGCGGAGTTTGACTTGGTGTCACCTGATGAAGTGGACAAGGCCATTGGAGCTGTGAGTTCCGCCACCTGTTTACTGGATCCGTGTCCCTCTTGGCTGGTTTCGGCCAGTCGGGAGGTGACACGGAGCTGGGTCCAGGAGATTGTCAACGCCTCCTTGGGGAGGGGGTCCTTCCCGGCCCTTTATAAGGAGGCACTTGTGCGCCCCCTCCTCAAGAAGCCTTCCCTGGACCCAGCCGTGCTTAATAACTACCGTCCAGTCTCCAACCTTCCCTTTATGGGGAAGGTTGTCGAGAAGGTGGTGGCACTTCAACTCCAGCGGTCCTTGGAAGAAGCCGATTATCTAGGTCCTCGGCAGTCTGGATTCAGGCCCGGCTACAGCACGGAAACTGCTTTGGTCGCATTGATGGATGATCTCTGGCGGGCCCGGGACAGGGGCTTGTCCTCTGTCCTGGTGCTCCTTGACCTCTCAGCGGCTTTCGATACCATCGACCATGGTATCCTTCTGCGCCGGCTGGAGGGGTTGGGAGTGGGAGGCACTGTTCTCCAGTGGTTCTCCTCCTACCTCTCTGGTCGGTCGCAGTCGGTGTTAGTGGGGGGTCAGAGGTCGACCTCGAGGTCTCTCCCTTGTGGGGTGCCTCAGGGGTCGGTCCTCTCCCCCCTGCTATTTAATATCTACATGAAACCGCTGGGCGAGATCATCCAAGGACATGGGGTGAGGTATCATCAATATGCCGATGATACCCAGCTGTACATCTCCACCCCATGCCCAGTCAACGAAGCAGTGGAAGTGATGTGCCGGTGCCTGGAGGCTGTTGGGGCCTGGATGGGTGTCAACAAACTCAAACTCAATCCAGACAAGACGGAGTGGCTGTGGGTCTTGCCTCCCAAGGACAACTCGATCTGTCCATCCATTACCCTGGGGGGGGAATTATTGACCCCTTCAGAGAGGGTCCGCAACTTGGGCGTCCTCCTCGATCCACAGCTCACACTAGAGAAACATCTTTCAGCTGTGGCGAGGGGGGCGTTTGCCCAGGTTCGCCTGGTGCGCCAGTTGCGGCCCTACTTGGACCGGGAGTCATTGCTCACAGTCACTCATGCCCTAATCACCTCGAGGTTCGACTACTGTAACGCTCTCTACATGGGGCTACCTTTGAAAAGTGTTCGGAAACTTCAGATCGTGCAGAATGCAGCTGCGAGAGCAATTATGGGCTTCTCTAAGTATGCCCATATCACTCCAACACTCCGCAGCCTGCATTGGTTGCCGATCAGTTTCCGGTCACAATTCAAAGTGTTGGTTATGACCTATAAAGCCCTTCATGGCACTGGACCAGAATACCTTCGGGACCGCCTTCTGCCGCACGAATCCCAGCGACCGGTTCGGTCCCACAGAGTTGGCCTTCTCCGGGTCCCGTCGACTAAACAATGCCGTCTGGCGGGACCCAGGGGAAGAGCCTTCTCTGTGGCGGCTCCAACCCTCTGGAACCAACTCCCCCCTGAGATTAGGATTGCCCCCACCCTCCTTGCCTTTCGCAAACTTCTTAAAACCCACCTCTGCCGTCAGGCATGGGGGAACTGAAACATCTCCCCCTTGCCCATGTTGTTTTGGTATTAGATTGATTGTATGTGTGTTTTGTTTATTTGTTTTAATACTTGGGGTTGTTTTTGTGAATTTTTAGCTTAAAACTGAAATTGGATTGGTGGGTATTGGATTGTCATTATATATTGTTTTTTGTCTTGCTGTGAGCCGCCCCGAGTTTTCGGAGAGGGGCGGCATATAAATCCAATGAATCTAATCTATAAATCTAATCTAAATTACAGTATATCCATGTAATTTAAGGCCATAATTCCTAGAAAACAGCTAGTTAGTCTAAAGGGGTACTTTTTTATTTATTTATTCATTTGTCCAATACACAAATACATAAGAAGAAAAATAGACATGTAGTAATATATATAAGGGTAAAGTGAACTTAGAGGAGAGGATATATGAAAGAAAGAGAATATATATGATAAGTGAGAGAAAGGAAAGATAATTGGACAGGGGATGAAAGACACACCAGTGCACTTACGTACACCCCTTACTGGCCTCCTAGGAACCTGGAGAGGTCAATCATGGAGAGTCTAAGGGAGAAATATTGGGGGTTAGGGGTTGACACAATTGAGTCCGGCAACGAGTTCCATGCTTCGATAACTCAATTGTTGAAATAATATTTTTTACAGTCAAATTTGGAGCGGTTCGTATTAAGTTTGAATCTGTTGCGGGCTCTTGTGTTATTGCGGTTGAAGCTGAAGTAGTCATTGACTGGTAGGACGTTGCAGCATATGATCTTGTGGGCAATACTCAAATCGTGTTTTAGGCGCCGTAGTTCTAGGCTTTCTAGGCCCAGGATTGTTAGTCTATTTTCGTAGGATATTCTGTTTCGAGTGGAGGAGTGAAGGGCTCTTCTGGTGAAATATCTTTGGACATTTTCAAGGGTGTTGATGTCTGAGATGTGGTATGGGTTCCAGACAGATGAGCAGTAGTCTAGGATGGGTCTGGCAAAAGTTTTGTAGGCTCTTGTGAGTAGTGTGAGATTGCCTGAGCAGATTATGCGTAGGATCAGGTTAACAACTTTAGAAGCTTGTTTCCTTCAATCATATTGCTCACTCTAGTCATATTCACTTCCCTATTCTACTTCACAGAATAATTTTGATGACTGATTACAGCTAGAGGGGAGCAACCGTTTCACTATTTTTTGCTTCCAGAAGGAAAGCAGGAATAAAAACAAACTCATCCATGGGTTTTGCACAATCTGCTACAAAATCTTGCCCTGAAGTCTTATGGAAAATGCTTCTTCATTTTCTTAGTATTTCATCTCCCCAAATTCAAACCCATGTCTGATGTGGAGTGAAGCCTATACAAAATGACTTGGAAATAAATGTGTAACATTTCATTCCAAACAAATATGCCTGGGTTTACTTCAGCTATAAATTGAGTGAATAAATTGGGTTAAGTGAATTTATTCCTAAGTAAGTGAGCACAATGTTTCAATCAAGAAGCTCAAAGCTTGTTTGGGTGGATATAAATTCTGATTTACATATCGAACTATACGAGGCAGTAATGGGGTGGCAATGTTCTAAGGAGGCAGGCTGGACTCAATGTTTTCATATTATGAAAATGGATTGTGTTTCTCAAGGCTTTTAGAAGACTTTGAAATTAGATACTAAGAACAACAGAGAGAGTCAGCTGGAAAAACACCTTTTTCTTGAATGGCCACAGCCCTAGCCACACTTATCTAGAAATATCTACCCCGGAAACTATTTATCTCCCTTGTAATGAAAGACTGTTGTTGGATCAGCTGATTGCCGAGCATTAGACAGAACTGTAGCTAGCACAGTGGTACCTCTACTAGTGATGGGCGAACTGAACCCGCACAATTCGGGTCCATACCGAATTTTGCAGTGTTCGGTATGCCAAACACAAACACGAAATTTTTCCAAAGTTCAGGCAAAGTTTGGGATCGTGTTCGGCGTTCGGAGCTTTGACGTCACCGGCAGGTTGCAAAGGATGCCAAGGTGATCATTTCCTGGATTCCATGGAATCCAGGAAGTGATCACCTTGGCGTCCTTAGCAACCTGTCGGTGACGTCAAAGCTACGCTCCCGGAATCTCTTCGCAGGAGGGATTCCCCAGCTCCTTCAAAGGGAGGTCTTCACGTAAAAATAAACATTGTTATTTTTACAAAAAAGGACACCGCAGTGGCACTGCAAGCAAAGGGCGGTCCTTTCACGTAAAAATAACAATGTTTATTTTTACATGAAGACCTCCCTTTGAAGGAGCTGGGGAATCCCTCCCATGAAGAGATTTTGGGAGCAGAGCTTTGATGTCACTGGCAGGTTGCTAAGGATGCCAAGGTGATCACTTCCTAGATTCCATGGAATCCAGGAAGTGATCACCTTGGCATCCTTAGCAACCTGCCGGTGATGTCAAAGCTCCGCCCCCGGAATCTCTTCATGGGAGGGATTCCCCGTTCGGGCTCGGGTTCAGTTCGGGTTCGGCCAAATTTTGCGTAAAATTCGGCCGAACTTGCCGAACCCGAACACTGTTGGGTTCGCCCATCACTAACCTCTACCTAAGAATGCCAGAGAGGGGCGGCATACAAATCTAATAAATAATAATAAATAAATAATAATTCTACTACACTATACTACACACAGCAGGTACATATACTATTACTCACAGCAATATAGTATATTCTACTACACTAACATCATAGACAACAACTGTTTGCATTTGTGAATTATCATAATTGTCCATGTCCTCAGCATTTCATTTCCCTCTATAATTTTGCCAACACAATATTCAACCTGGACATCATCTTAAAATAATATCCCTTTGTATATTCAGCAAAGCAGTGGCATTTTATAAAGCAACTGCAATAAATTTCATGATTTATTGGGTCATTATTTACCAGGTCCACAGAAGGGGAGATGGTGCAAAATAAAGGGGGGGGGATAACTCGTAATACATCATATTTTTTTAATAAGTCTATTACAATTTTGAGACATCCAGGCTACCCCTTGCTAGGTGCAATATACCTTTGGAGTGTGGATTGGATAAATATAGGCTTTGGTGCACTGCTAATCACCGCTGCTAAAAGCCATGCCCTCTTTTTAATTCCAAGGCCAAAGAACAAGCAGTATTCATAACTGCAGTGAATTATCAGGAACCAGCTGTATTTTATTACCCTGAAGCATCTTAAATATTGAATCAGTCAAGGGAAACCCATTAGTGCTGTAGAGATAACTTGTCCTATGTACATTATTCTTCTTGTAACAACAGATGCAGATAATGTTCAAAGCTAGAATTCAATTCTTGCTATGTACTGTATCTTGAGATCCACATCGTTCCTGATGTAACAACAAATTTAACATCTGCCACAGGAATACTGTATATTGACTTCAGTGAAGATGAAGAAGAACAAGCTATAAAAGACTTTATCCACGATTGGGGTGAATTGGTCTGGCATATCTAGATTGTCATATCCATCTATTAATCCTTGGTTTATCATCAGAGTTATTATCCTGGAGCAGCATAAAATGCTGCTAAACTGTTAATAGCAATAGCACTTAGGCTTATATACCACTTCACAGAGCTATACAGCCCTCTCTAAACAGTTTACAGAGTCAGCATATTGCCCCCAACAATCTGGAGCAACATTTTACCCACCTCAGAAGGATGGAAGGCTGAGTCAATCTTGAGCCTGGTGAGAATCGAACTGTCAAATTGCAGAGAGTTGGCAATCAGGTCAGTAACGGGCGAGTACAAGTGCACTAGAGTGCCTTCTGTCCCCTGTCCTATTGCTCTCCTATATCTCCTATTCCTTTCTTCTATTCTATCTTCGGGACCGCCTCCTGCCGCGTGAATCCCAGCGACCGGTTAGGTCCCACAGAGTCAGCCTTCTTCGGGTCCCGTCAACTAAACAATGTCGTCTGGCGGGACCCAGGGGAAGAGCCTTCTCTGTGGGGGTTCCGACCCTCTGGAACCAGCTCCCCCCTGAGATTAGGATTTCCCCCACCCTCCCTGCCTTTCGTAAACTCCTTAAAATCCACCTCTGTCATCAAGCATGGGGGAACTAAAACATCTCCCCCTTGCCCATGTTGTTTTGCCATTTGATTGATTGACTGTGTGCCTGTTTTTTATATATATTGGGATTTTTTAATGAACTTTTTAAAATTTAAAATTGTAATTAGATTGGTGGGAATTGGATTTGTTACTATGTACTGTTTTTATTATTGTTGTGAGCCGCCCCGAGTTTGCGGAGAGGGGCGGCAATAAATCCAATAAATCTAATCTAATCTAATCCTATATCTCTTCTTCTATTCATTAAATGATATGTTCTATTACTATATCTTCTTTTCTATTATTTCTTAAATATATTTTACTATGAATATCTCCTCTATAACCTTCATCATGTATTTTACTATGTGTATACAGTATACCCACTAAAACCCTCATTGTGTATTGGACAAAATAAATAAATAAAAATAAAATAAAATAAAATAAATCAATCAATAGAAGTACTGTAGCCCTCAGTACTGCATTCTGACCACTGGGCCACCACAGCTCTTTTTAACCAGTACTAAGTAAAATAAAAATGGTGTATGTCCAGCCATATGCTAAGGCAGAGAAAACTATCTAAAAATGCTGAATTTTGTTGAATTTCCTCTATGACTGAACTACAATTGTGCCCTTTGTAAATGTAGTCTGATTGGTCTTGATCTGATTTCATTACTAAGATGTAGATCAGAGGGGGAAAATCCATCTCATTTTAAGATGAAAGCTACTTATATTGAGATTGACTATAGTAATAGAATCTTTCAATCCTGATTAGGTTCCCCCCTCTTCCTTCTCTTACACTCAGGTGAATTACGCAATGGGGAGAGTGTCTCTCTGAGATGTTTACACATACCTTCATTGTTTGAGCTTAAGCGATGTTTTCCTCCTCATTGCTATGGCAACAGATTCCCCCCTCTCTCCCTCAAGGCCATCCTCTTTGCTCTCTATACTCTATGAATGATCACTATATTAAATGTGTTAAAAGGGGAAAAAAAGTTATAACAAGAGAGCATTAGCAAGATTACGTAGCACAAGAGCACCCAATGTCCTCACAATGTGAGCAGACTACAATTCCTATCATCCCCAGCAGTGTTCCCTCTAATTTTTTGGGGGGGTGGGCGGAAAAGTATAGTGTCTGAGCGGCAGTCCCTTCGGGACTGGGTGGCACAGAAATAATAAATAAATAAATGAATGAATGAATGAATGAATGAACGAATAAACAAACAAACAAACAAACAAATAAAAAACCCACCCTGTTTTGCCTCAGAGAATTTCAAAATAAAATACTGTACTGTGCGTCTATAACAGTGAGCTCATAATAGGGCAACTCTATCAATATCAAAATGCCACTTAAATAGTTGAGCTAGTTTCAAACTAGATTTTGATTTTCTTTCTCTCTTCCTTACTCCCATTCTTTTTCTTTCTCTTTTCCTTCCTCTCTTTTTTCTATCTGTTTCTCTCTCTTCCTCTCTTCCTCTCTCTCTCCTTCCCTCTCACTCTTTCCCTCTCGGCTTCTGGGCAGGTTTGGAAAACTCTGAGTTGATGATGATTTTTAAGTGAGCGATTGCTCACTGCTCAGCTTAGAGGGAACTATGATCCCCAGTCAAGGTGGACCCTTAAACCCATGTATCAAAGAGCAGTGAGGCTGATGTATTGGCCATGCTAAGAAGGTATGACAGTGATTTATTTTTTTTATTGATTGATTTATTGATTGATTTATTGATTGATTGGTTGGTTGATTGGTTGGTTGGTTAGTTGGTTGGTTGTTAGAGTTGAAAGGGACCATGAAGGCCATCGAGTTCAACCCCCTGCCCAAGCAGGAACCCTATAGTACACCAGTCAAGTGGCAGTTCAATCTTCTCTTAAAAATGTCCAGAGTGTTGGAGTTCACAACCTTTTTTGATTGGCATGCCAAAAGTGGGCAGGGGGGTTACACGCATACATGGCTACACCCATAAATCCATGTGTCCCCCATGCCTGCATATGTGACCTCCTCCAGGTACACAATGGCAAACATGTTTTTCCCTTTCCCCAGATTTCAGGACCTTTCTAGGAATCTGAGGAGGGTGAAAACAGCCGTCCCCAGCCCCACCCCATGCGTGTCGGACCTGAGCTTTCATGCCCATCAATATGTCTCCATGTGCCACTTGTACCATGCGTGCCATAGATTTGCCATTACGGAGGTATGATAAGAAAACTAAAGCAATACACATAGAGGTTCCTAGATTGGCAGAGATCTTTCTGCACCTGTGTAACTTGCATAGATACACTTAACTGCAGTTATAATATAAAAATTTAAAATGAGCAAAATAAAATCGAATCATAGCTGTCACAATAACCCCATGAAGTATGTGGTGCAGAAAGAAACTAAGATGAGGAATGTTCTGTTGAGCTCTCTGGTAGAATCCTCCCAAAAATGCACAGATACAATTTCAGACACACACACGTTTGAAAATTCAAAACAATGTTCTTTATAATGAAAATTCACTTAAACCAAGCCCTCTTTTGGTATAGCAAAGAGCACTCGTCTCCAAACAAACTGGTAATTTGTACAAGTCCCTTATCAGTTCTGTGATACTTAGCTTGCAGCTGTGAGGCAATTCACAGTCCTTCTTCTTTCACAAAGTGAAACACACTTTGCTCTAGCTTAGTTTCAAAGCGGGGGGAAAATCAGCACACAAAAGGTCAAAGTCAGTAAAGCAGCCACGAAACACAACGATCAGATAATCCTCCACAATGGCCAAACCCACAGGCTGCTATTTATAGCAGCCTCACTAATGACGACAGCCCCACCCAACCACAGGTGGCCTCATTTTCTTTGATAATAATCTCTCAGTTGTTGTTGCCTATGCATCGCTCTCCGCATGCGTGGCTGTATCATTAACTCTTGTTCTGAATCCAAGGAGGAGCTAGATAATTGATCTCCTTCTGAGCTGTCTGCCACACTCTCCTCCTCCCTGTCACTCATGTCTTCTTGGTCAGAGGAGCCTTCATCAGCAGATTCCACCGGGGGCAAAACAGGCCTGCAGCATGTGGATGTCTCCCCCACATCCACAGTCCTTGGGGCAGGAGCTGGGCCAGAGCTAACCACAACAAGGAATATGGTACATTTGCCAAGTTGCACGTTGATTTGCAAGGATCTATCAAACAGAGAAAATGTCAGGTTGCAATAGTGGTTAAAACACTGGGCTAGAAAATGTGATTTCTAGTCCTGCTACTCCCACTCTCTCAGCCCTAGAAAGAAGGCAAGGGCAGAAAATGTGAAATTCTCATAGGAAAACTGCCTGGGCTTGTCTCAAAGGTGCTTTTTCAAAAGGCAACTGGACTGTTTGGGGGGTTTTTTCCACTGAGAAAAAGGGATACAATGTTTTGCTTCTTATCCAAGAAGCTGGATCATCCAAGAAGATGTTTCACTTCTCCTTCTTTGCTTCTTCTTCTTCTTCCTCGGGAAAAAAACAATCCAATTTCCTCTTAATAAAGCATCTTTAAGACAATTATGACCTGGATGACTGAGAATCTCAACAGATGTGTGGGAACTTGCCCAAGCGGTGTTCAGAAATCAATACCAACTCAAACATACGCACACACATGCAAATAATCATCAAACAATAAGTCAGACTGTCAGCATTCCAAAGAGCATCCGAGAAATAAATCAGAGTCCTTTTTCAAAGTTCCAATTTATTCACAGGGCCATAATAGCACAACTTGAGAAACCCAAATCCAAAGTTACACACACACAAAACTATGAACATCAAAATTTAAGTAGAAATCATCCTAAATTTACAACTGTAAGTGAGCCTAGCAATTATGGTCATATGTCATAATGGAAATAAATAGGAATAGCAATAGCACTTAGACTTATACCATTTCACAATGCTTTACAGCCCTCTTTAAGCAATTTACAGAGTCAGCATATATCACCCCCAACAATATGGGTCCTCATTTTACCCACCTCGGAAGGATGGAAGGCTGAGTCAACCTTGAGACTGGTGAGATTTGAGCTAGTGAACTACAGCCAGCAGTCAGCAGAAGCAGCTTGCAGTACTGCACTCTACCCACTGTGCCACCAAGGCAGTGGTTCCGGTAAGCCACCGGAATGGGCTTGAGGTTACAGCCTTCATGGTGGCTGTTTAGTGAACACAGTGGTCATTAAACAAACCTGTGACCATTTTTGCCAGAAACCAGAAGTAAATGTTGATTTTCAGCAAAAATGTCATAAATTCATATAACAGCTGGATGTCACACAAAAGGCCATAAATGTGGGCCAGTTGCTGAGCGCTCAAAATGTGATCCTGTGGGAAGTGGTCCTCAGAACTGGGTCAGAATTGGATCATAAATACCTTTGGGAAGGTTCAATCATAAGTTTGGTCAGTCGCTAAACAACTGGTCACACGTCAAGGACTGTACACTGGTTATATACCAGAATCAGAATAGTTGAGATCCAAATTCTACTCGATTCTCAAAAAGTCTTGGTGACTTTGGACTGAACCTTTTTCACATAGTTGTTTTTTGTTGACAAAAATAGGTAAGAGTTTTGCAAAGCAGTTGGAAGAACCCTGGGATCTGCTTTATTAGAGACCTCAATAACACAGCCTTTTAAAAGATAGCCCTCTGGGTGCTCTTCAAACAGGTTGAGGCTATAATTTCCCAAATGCACAAATAGAATAAAGCTTTAAAGAATTAACTATGCAATTTTTGGGTCAAGTCTAGTGATGTTTCAATTCAGAAAATTTAAGGTTTAAGTCAACCCAAAACTCTGTATGTTTGTCTCATTTTGGCAGAAGATTCTTTCAGTATAATTCCATAAATGTTTAGTAGGAACAATCCACTCACATTCATAGGGACCGCCACGTAATTATTTAACTGTTTTTTAATCATTGGATTTGTACTCTGCTTTGCTGTTGTGAGCCACTCTGATTCTTTGGAGAGGGTCGGCATACAAATCTAGACATAAGAACAGTTTTTTTCCGAACGCCATCACTCTACTAAACAAATAATTGCCTCAACACTGTCAGACTTTCTACTAAATCTGCACTTCTATTCTACTAGTTTTTCTCATCATTCCTTTCACCCTTTTCCTCCCATGTTGACTGTATGACTGTAATTTGTTGCTTATATCCTAAGATTTTTATTAATATTGCTTCTTCATTGCTTATTTGACCCCTATGACAATCATTAAGTGTTGTACCACATGACTCTTGACAAATGTATATTTTATTTTATGTACGCTGAGAGCATATGCACCAAGACAAATTCCTTGTGTGTCCAATCACACTTGGCCAATAAAAAATTCTATTCTATTCTATTCTATTCTATTCTAATAAATAATAATAATAATAATAATAATAATAATAATAATTAGAGTGCACTGATACATCAAGCTCCTTTTCTCAGCTCTCCTACTGCTTTTAATAACCTTAGTTTGTCACGCACGCATGCATGCGCACACACACACACACCAGTGAAAGGCTGCAAAAATTTTTACTACCACACTGTGGGTGTGGTTTGCTAGCCATGTGACTAGGTGGGAGTGGCTTGATGATCACATGACCAGGGATGGCTTAAAGGTCATGTGACAGACTTAAAGATGGCTAGGGTTAGGGTGCCTGGCCTCTCAAAAGAGATACAATTTCCCTATTTACTATTACTGAACATCCAAAATATACTATTTAATTCTATGTATATATGCCAAATGTGTACATACATATTACACACAGGCACACAAAAATATACATTATCTACTATATAAACTATATGTGTATGTACACACATACACACACAGATATGGACAGCTCTACTAAAATTATACACATTCAACCTCATTTACTGAGATAGGGAAAACTTACCCAGAGCCCAGAAGGAAAAAAAAGGAAAAATTTCAAAAAATTTCCACTGGTTCTGCATACTTGATCATACTTGTAGGAGCCCATCAAAGAGAGAGAGAGATGGGGGTGAAGGAGAGAAAGAGAGAGACCTCAGAATTCTTGCAAGTGCCATAAGAAAAAGGGAATTATCTTTTGCTACTGTCAACGAAAGAGAACCAAAAGGTGTTATCGATATTGCCAAGGTCAATTCAAATTAGTGTTTAGGAATGAAATCCCAAGGGTGGCTTCAGAACAAAGTCCCTTTTCTCAACTCCACTTTCAGATCACTCCCACGGTCCAAGAGCTGCTCTGATAAAAAGTGTACTATGTTTCAATGTATTTAGAGGATGAAGTCAGAAAACCCATACCACATTTCTGACATTAATACCCTCGAAAATGTCCAGAGATACTTCACCAGAAGAGCTCTTCACTCTTCTACCTGTACAGATCACCCTACAAAACTAGACTTACAATCTTGGGTCTAGAAAGCTTAGAACTAAGACGCCTCAAACATGATCTAAGTATTGCCCACAAGATCATATGCTGCAATGTCCTGCCTGTCAAAGACTACTTCAGCTTCAACCACAACAACACAAGAGCTCACAACAGATACAAGCTTAATATTAACTGCTCCAAACTTGACTGTAAAAAAAATATGACTTTAGTAATCGAGTTGTCGAAGCGTGGAATTCACTATTGGACTCTGTAGTATCATCCCCTAACCCCCAACACTTTAGCCTTAGACTATCCATGGTTGACCTCACCAAGTTCCTAAGAGGTCAGTAAAGGGCGTACATAAGTGCACCAGAGTGCCTACCATCCCCTGTCCTATTATCTCTCCTATATCTCCTATATCTTCTCTTCTATCCCTATATCTTTTTCTGCTATTCTCTCATAGTTATATTTCACTCCTTTATTTTCTCCTCTATTCCTCCTTTAATACATTCTACCTGATTATATCCTATATAACCCTCATTGTGTATTATTGTGTATTGGACAAAATAAACAAATAAATAAATAAATAAATAAATAAAAGCTGAAGGAAAGAAAGAACTAGTCTGCCACTAGTTCCAGATAGTGGCACAATCAGCATTGAGTGTACGTGGGTTTTAAACTAACATTTCTTGCCTTGCACAGAGAACCTCCAAAAAGAGAAGAGAATTATAAAAATATTCACTAGTATATCCAATGTCTTCCAGTTACGATACTTCCCATGAGCATACATACTGCTCAGCACCCAGTACAGTGATGGTGAAGCTTTTTTTGCTCTGGTGCTAAAAGGGTGCATATGCAATAGCATGCACGTGTATGCCCACACCGATAATGTAATGCCCTTCCCTGTACATGTGCGTACAATCCCCCTGTATTCCCTCCCCCACGCATGCGCACAGGTCACACTGAAGCCTTTGGACTCTGTGGGTGGCAAAACATGAGCCCAGCGGGCCTAGCGGAAATTCAAAAACGAACTTCCAGTAGGCTTGGGCCCATTTTTCGCCCTCCCCAGGCTTCAGGAAAGCCTCCTAAAGCCTGATGAGGGCAAAAATGACCTCCTCACACCCTCCGGAAGGCCAAAAATCATTCCGGAGCTGACATAGGGCAACACATGCCATAAGTTCGCCATCCTGCGCCTAAGGAAAGAAAATCACATGAGTCTTTCTCAGATTCAAGCTATATTTTGCAGTTATCATTAAAAATTAAGAGCCCTCTACATGGGGCTACCTTTCAAGAACGTTTGGAGACTACAGTTGGTGCAAAATGCAGCCGCGCGAATTGTTTCGGGCCTTCCAAGCATGTGCATATCTCACCATCACTCCACGAGCTGCATTGGTTGCCAATTGGTCTCTGGATGCAATTTAAAATGTCGTTTATGACCTATAAAACCCTACGTGGTTTAGGACCAGCCTACTTGTGGGACTGTTTTCTCCCTCACACATCCCAGCAGCTGGTCAGACTGTAGGATTGTGGTTAGAATATGAATGTCTGCTTTTAAATAACTTGGGGGTTTAGTATCTGTTTTATGTGTGGGTTTCCCTCTGCTGTATTTTGCATTTTATTCCTATTTTTGTAAGGCACCCTGTGTTGTGGTTAGCTCTGGCCCAGCTCCTGCCCCAAGGACTGTGGATGTGGGGGAGACATCCACATGCTGCAGGCCTGTTTTGCCCCTGGTGGAATCTGATGATGAAGGCTCCTCTGACCAAGCAGACATGAGTGACAGGGAGGAGGAGAGTGTGGCAGACAGCTCAGAAGATCAATTATCTAGCTCCTCCTTGGATTCAGAACAAGAGTTAATGATACAGCCACGCATGCAGAGAGCGATGCATAGGCAGCAACAACTGAGAGAGTATTATCAAAAAAAATGAGGCCACCTGTGGTTGGGTGGGGCTGTGGTCATAGTTCCCTCTAAGCTGAGCAGTGAGCAATCGCTCACTTAAAAATCATCATCAACTCAGAGTTTTCCAAACCTGCCCAGAAGCCGAGAGGGAAATTTTATTATTATTTCTGTGCCGCCCAGTCCCGAAGGGACTGCCGCTCAGACACTATACTTTTCCGCCCACCCCCCAAAAAATTAGAGGGAACACTGGCTGTGGTAATTATATAAATAGCAGCCTGTGGGTTTGGCCATTGTGGAGGATTATCTGATCGTTGTGTTTCGTGCCTGCTTTGCTGACTTTGACCTTTTGTGTGCTGATTTTCCCCCGCTTTGAAACTAAACCAGAGCAAAGTGTGTTTCACTTTGTGAAAGAAGAAGGACTGTGAATTGCCTCACAGCTGCAAGCTAAGTATCACAGAACTGATAAGGGACTTGTACAAATTACCAGTTTGTTTGGAGATGAGTGCTCTTTGCTATACCAAAAGAGGGCTTAGTTTAAGTGAATTTTCATTATAAAGAACATTGTTTTGAATTTTCAAATGTGTGTGTGTCTGAAATTTGTACCTGTGAATTTTCGGGAGGAGTCTACCAGAGAGCCCGACAGAACACCCTGAGTCTACGAAGAAGGGAAGCATAGAAATCCAAATAAATAAATCTTATGCATTATTTCCAACTGTTTCTTGTCCAGAGCTATCTAACGCTGAAAGGACTCGCAACGGGCTCCCAATTTGATAGGAAATCTCTTGTTTCCTGCAATTGTATCAAGCCTAGCTCCTTGGCATGTGTTAAACTGCCGATTTCTTCAGCCAGAGCTTTTACCAGCCATACCTAGAGACATCAAGGAACAAAACTGGGATATTTAGCATGCAAAGCAGGTACATTACAACTGAGCTATGACATGTCTGGAGTGTGTTCAACAGCAAGATTAAATGCCAACCACCCACAGATGGCCTCATCTTCTATTGTTAAATGTTGTTATGCTGTACCATAAACTTACTCTGCGCTGTAGTCCTGGCACCTGAATTAATCAGTAATCAAGAAAGGTTACCTAACTATAGTGCTTAACACGTGTTTTTTTTTAAAAAAAAAACTTATTGTGATGGGAGGGGAGCATACAAAAAGAGACAAATAATTGTGTTTTGTTTTTAAATTTAACTAGCCAAATAAACACATCTCCAATCAGCAAGCTATCCACTTTCTATGTCAGAGCAATTAACCTATTTGTATGCACCGGATTTCAATTAGCATATATTAGATTTCAATTAGCAATTAACAGAAAATTCCTTTGTACTGCAGAATACTCTCTCAGCCTCTCCCTTTCTATCAAAATGCTTTTTTGCAAACAAATTCCTTTCAAATCAGGTAATTGTTAAGAGAACATATTAGAATATGTATTCCTCCCTAAGAAGTCATCTAATTTTATCTCTCTTTTGTCTTCTTTTTTGCCTTTACTAAGTACAAGTAGCAAAAAATGCATGGAAATATTTGAAGTATCCTGTTTCCCCAAATAAGACATCCTCTGATAATAAGCCCAATTGGGCTTTTGAGTGCATGGCAATAAGGCCAAATGTTTATTTCAGGGTTCCAAACATTATAAGACAGGGTCTTATTTTCAGGGGGGAACGGTATCATCTGTTTTCATAATTAGATACAATTTCCTTTCAGCTGATCTGTATTGTTTGACTGATTACACCAAATAAGTAAGCATTATTCTTAGCCTAAAGTCTACTAAATTTTAAAAATACATATTTTTTCCAGATCGTATAGAACACAAGTCTGAAATTTACTTAAGACTCCCTCACACACATTCATTCTTTAAATCTTTTTCATCCTCCCATTTTATTACAAATGTTGTGCACTGGGCATTTAGATATGCACCTAGAGGTTGCAGGTAGAGGTTTTTATAACAGCAGCTTAAAAGGTATACCACAATGATTTATTATTTATGCAGATATAAAGCTGAAGTTGCTGAGATCCAGACCTGTGTACAGTATCGAGATATTCACAGAAAAAAGTCAAGGTGATATAAGCCAGGAAATTTTTAGAAGGTATTGATTAGCAAGAAAGAACAGTGCAACAAACTCAACAACAACAATAACAACAACAAAACAAAGTCTCAATAATTCAGATGAATAACCCCATCCTTTTCTGCATGTCTGCGTGCATTAAAAAAATTACTATTTTTGGAAGCTGACTTTTTTGTGAAGAAAAATGCTCACAGCACAATCATGGCAATAATTGTATTGTACCCCATTCTCCAAGAAGGTAGCAAAATTTATAATAATCTACCTCCACAACAATCCTGCCAGGTAAGATAAAAATTAGACAAAACTTCCCTCAAGACCTTCAAAGGAGAAATAGGATTTTGCTATTCAAAGCTCCCTCTCCCACCATGGTTATCTCTTACAGGCTTTGAGGAGGTAAGTAATTTTGAAATGACAGTGGTGTCTGGCTATCTATTTTGAATAACAGCAGATTTTTCATGTTTTAAGGTATGTCAGGTGTAGCAATCTGAAAAGCTTTTCCCAACCAGTTGTATTTTAGCACCGAATTGAACTGCTTGTTCCTCGACATACATATCCACTTTTTTAGCATGCACATCCATTACTCAATCACTGCAGCATCAAGCAAATGTGTGAACCCACCAACTTCATAGCAGAATGGTTAGATTTTCATCTTAACTTCACGTGTCAGGGGCATAGTATTAACTGTCTGCTGGTTCAAATACACAACTTCCCCAGTTTGGTAAACAGAGTGGTGATGTAGGATGTGGTGTGTGTATACTGATGAGTCCCGGTTCATGGTGAAAAAACAAAACACCCAACGGTGAGATTTTGGATAATCTGAATTAGAACTGACATCCTCAAAGAATAGTCGGCAAGTGTAATAATTAATCAAAAAAGAAAACATACAATGTGTGGACAAACCAAAGTGATTTCACCGCACACATCACTTTGTGGGACTCTTCCAGGGTGTTATAGAGATATCGATGTGTGCAGTCCTAAAAGTCCAGAAACGAGGGTTATAAATATATGGTTCCATGAGCCCTAACTTTCTTCTCTTGTTCTCGGAATACGAATTGGATCTGGGAGAGCGAGGGATATTTCAGCACCATGGATAGCGATATGACTCCTATTTAGCTCTTGTGGCTATCTACCTAAGCTGAAGGCGAAAATCGGTATGTCTGGTATAGACAGACCGTCGTTATAAAACGGGGGAGATATGCCATGTTCCCCAGTCCGCCATCACATTCGTTTATCAATCCCCATCAGATAGCAGGCGCTGCACGGAGACAGCGTCCAATGTCACCTTTCCGAGAAGGCAAAGGAGCCAGTCCCGGCGCGATCAAGACTCAACCGTCTCGCAGCTTCCCACCAATGAAACCGAGCAAAACATCCAACCCAAAAAAAATCAAACCAACCAAAACAAAAAAATGTCCCCTCCCCGTCTTCCCCAACGACCCCGGTTCTTACCTGGGATGGCCAGGTTTGCCAGCGGCACGCTGTGGATGCTTTCGGGCAAACTTGCCATCCAGTCGGCGAATTTCAACTCAACCTTGCCTTGCGACGAAGCCATGCTCGGTGCCTGCCAAGGAAAACCGCTCGTTCGCTCGCCTGGCTCAGCCGGTTAAATCAGCAGCCGCGGCAGCCCCTCCTCCTTCTGCCGGCTCCTGGAAGCCCAGCCGCTTTGCTCGTCTCCAGCCCTCGCCTTTTTGCTAGAGAGAGTTTTTTACGCGCCACGCTGCGCCACGCCCACGGGTGGATGGCGCAGGCACGTGCGGAGTCGACTTATTATGCCAAATCCTGTCGGCTGCCGCTTGAAAGGGCTCGGCTGGAAAAGCGCCAGTCCCAGGGAGCGCAGCTGCCGCCCCGCTGCCTCCCTTCGCATTTCCGAGCGCATCTTCCGTCTGTCTAAAAACTCCACCGAAGGCTGAACGCGCGCCCGGGGCGCAACGGGGCCTGGAGACGAACCCTAACCCTGGATCGCCTCCTGGGAAGGGTCAAACCAACCGAGAATCAACAGCAGGCTCTTTTCCCCTGCGGAGCCACCGGGTGGGGTGGGGGGCATATAAGAAGGAGGCTTTTTTTCCCCCCTCGGGGAATGAAAACGTGCGCAATCTGGAGGAAGCGAAAGCCTCCTTGATCTTTTTAGCCCCATCATTTTAGCACCTTGGCTGGGAGGATCGTTGTGCTTAGGCGCAAAAAAAGGACCATTGCCATCCTACTCGCAATTTGTGGTTTCTTGGGATGGGGTGGATGCTGCGTGAACGCAGCGCTCAAGATTCAACTACAACATTGAGGGTGCCATCTTGTTATATCCTTCCTGGGAGAAAGTTGTAATGCAAACTGCCCCTTAGGCACTTGTCTGCAACAAGTACCAAAGGTATGAAGTTGCATTATGGCATCGCAAATGTACATTTTGCTGTTATGCTTAGCTGCAAACGGTGTCCCTGTTCTTTCTTTCACAGAGATAACTTAGCTAGGTCCTCCAAGGTCCAACTGCTTGACAATTGCCATGTGTCCTATGGAGATTTGCTTTGAGGATAAGCGGGAAATTGCTCGTAATGCTCAACATGGCTGCAAATCCTATGCAGAGCACTTGTTGCTGTTCCTCTACTAATGTACAGCCTACCTGGAACTTACGGTAGTAGATGAATTTGAAAGGTCTAGTAAAGATATTTAAACAACATTTTTGTTTAGTTTGCCCAAGAGCATATCCACAGACCATTCAGATCTGCAGAGATGGATCTTTACAGTGTCCCACATATCTACCTCTATCTATCTCTATCTCTATCACTATATCTATCTCTCTATCTCTCTATCTCTATCTATATATAGAAGATTGAAACATAGAAGATTGGCAGCAGAAAAAGACCTCATGGTCCATCTAGTCTGCCTTTATACTATTTCCTGTATTTTATATTTTATCTTAGATATCTATATCCATACTCTCTCTCTCACTCTCACTCTCACTCTCTCTCTCTCTCTCTCTCTCTCCATATATGGAGCGTTAAAGGTCTTCTCTGTTGTGATACTCATTCTTTGAAATGATCTTCTTTTACTTCTCAGACTTCACACTCTTATGTTTTAAAGGATGGCTATTATTTTTTTTCTTCATTACTATGAGGTTTACTAGTTTATTAATATTGTTGTTGTTGTGCTATTTACTATTAATATGCCAGTTTGATGTAGTGGTTAAAGCATCAGACAAGAATGTTAAAGCAGCAGACTAGACTGTGAGTTCTAGTCCCACCTTACACATGAAAACTGGCTGAGTGACTTTGAACTAGTCACTCTCTTTCAGTCCAACTCACCTCTCAGGGTTGTTATGGAGAAAATAGGAGGAGAAAAGGATATTAAGTATGTTAACTGCCTTGAGTTATCAAAATAATAAAGAAAATAAATAAATAAATAAATGTTTTACAGTACCTTTTCTGACAAATACACTGCTCAAAAAAATAAAGGGAACACTTAAGCAACACAATATAACTCCAAGTAAATCAAACTTCTGTGAAATCAAACTGTCCACTTAGGAAGCAACACTGATTGACAATCAATTTCACCTGCTGTGGTGCACATTCAACTGTGTACAGAGTATTCAATGAGAATATTTCATTCATTCAGATCTAGGGTGTGTTCTTTGAGTGTTCCCTTTATTTATTTTTTGAGCCATGTATATTAATTACTTTACTTGGTTTTATTACTGTTTTTGTGGATTGTAATCTTCTCCACATAAGTATACCCACAACACAAATCTATACTATGGTCACAACTACTATTAATGCTAATAGGAGAAAGGGCTAGAGAAGACAAATGACTTGCACAAAAGAGTAAAAGAATGGAGGATTCGGTTCTGATCCAAGATATACCATGCTATTGGCCTGTCAACAAAGGCAGTTGTATTGTGTTCCACGAATCATTAATTAAAATATGTGAGTTTTGTGGTTTGCAAATCAATGCAATTTCTCTCACTGACATATGGAGCAATTGATGCCAAAAATCCTTTCTACCACACCAATCGTTGACCAAAGGTGAACAAACAAGCAAAAGGGGTGGCTTTGTTTTGCGAATACATCTAGATCAGTGATTTTCAACCTTTTTTGAGCCGCAGCACATTTTTTACATTTACAAAACCCTGGGGCACATTGAGCGGGGGGGGGGGCTAAAAAAAGTTTGGACAAAAAAATTATCCCTCTCTCTCTTCCTCCCCTTCACTCTATTTCTTTCTCCCTCCATCTTTCTCTCCCTTCCTTCCTCTTTCTTTCTCTCTCTCCATCCCTCTTTCTTTCTCTTCCTTCCTTCCTCTCTTTTTTGCTCTCTTTCTCTCTCCCTCCCTACCTCCCTCTATGTCTTTCTCTCTCTCTCCTTCCCTCCCTCTCTTTCTCTCTCTCTCTCTTGCTTTCTTTCTCTCTTGTTCTCTTTCTCTCTCGCTCGCTCTTTCTCTCTCTTGCTTACTTTCTCTCACTTTCTTTCTCTGTCTCTTGCTTTCTTTCTCTCTTGTTCTCTTTCTCTCTCTCTCTTGATTTCTTTTTCTCTGAGCTTCGCGGCACACCTGACCATGTCTCACGGCACACTGGTTGAAAAACACTGATCTAGATAACTCAGCTTCATTCTTTTCATTGCATCACTCAAGAAACAGACCATGCAAAGAAGTAAAGCAAAAGATCCTTCACCGTTATGGGCTGGTAGGAAGATTTGGAATAAGATGCAATGAATGTTTGCCATCTTTATCCATGCCAAGTCATAAACTCCTATAACATTCAAATCCAAAGCAGGAAAGCTGCTTCAGATCTTGTAGATGCATCCAACTGCTGCTGCTGCTGCTGCTGCTGCTGCTGCTGCTGCTGCTGCTGTTGTTTGGTTTATTTGCTTTTGGCACCTTCAAGTCAGTCTTGAGTTTTGGGAACTGCCAGGACCTGGTCTTGAAGTATTCTTGGCAAGATTTTAGAAGTGGTTTGCCCTTGCCTCCTTCCTAAGGCTGAGAGAGAATGATTGACAACTCCTGTGCCTCAGGCAGGACTGGAAAATTATGGCCTCCCAGATTCCTAATATGATTGGATTGCTTATTTGTACCTGGACTATCATTAAGTCTTGTACTTTATGATTCTTGATGAACTTATCTTTTCTTTTATGTACACAGAGTGTATATGTACTGTTCTGTCTGGGTTCCCCCAGACCTCAACACCAACTGGAAAAAACAGCCAGACACTCTGGTAAAAGCCAAAAGTATTTTATAGCTGGAAAAAATAAGCACAGAGGAAAACCTGTTCTTCCCAACAGACAGGCTATAATACGTTACAGCAGGGTCCTGATGTCCAGACAATACAGCAAGCTTCTTGCTGGCACACACCCCCAAGGTTTCAATAGTCAAAGGCACAAACCAGGATTCCAAGACGCCAAAGTTCACAGCCAGGTCCCACGACTCTCAAAGATAAAACTCCACAAGCCAGGAAGGGTGGGTCTGCCTTTTAGCCTTTCCCAAGAGCACCACACCCAAACCCAGCTGTTGCCACTTTAATGCTGAAAGTACTTAGCCAATTGATTCCGTCTCTGAGTAGCTCTTCTTTGTCGCAGATCAATTATGGCTTGTGCATTTTCCTCTAAGGAATCCAGGCTGCTTGCTGGGGAGAGCTCCCCCTGGTGGGACTCTGGCTGTCCTCCCTCTTCTTCAGCCTGGGATTCCTCCTCCTCGTCTGTCTGCACCTCCTGTTCCTCAGCCTCTCCCTCTGAGCTGGAAACCGACAGAAGGTCAGCCGTTCCCTGAGGGGCCTCAGACGGAACCACAACATGTACCAAGACAAATTCTTTGTGTGTCCAATCACATTTGGCCAATAAAGAATTCTATTCTATTCTATTCCATTCCATTCCATTCCATTCTATCCTATCCTATTCTATCCTATCCCAATCTCTTAACCACTAACTCAAACGGGTTGTACCTGTCAATTACTCCTTTAAAACAAGTGCAGTGGTATCTCTATGTTGGACTGGATCACAATTTCGCACAATTCTAGAAGAAGGCAAAGAGTTCTTTACCATCTTTCGTTTCCTAGATTGTTGTTTATCTGTTCAACTTCGTTTCGTCTTTTTTCATAGACAAGTGCGATCTCTTCCAAACAAATGACTGGAGTCTTGTGCCATTTCATTTCCCAAGAATTCTCTGGAAATTGGGATGCATTTGGGACCCAGAAGTATCCTTGGAATACAGATTATATTACAGGCTGGCGCTTTGATTTGCAATCTGCTAGTCTTCCATTCCCGTTCCTTTCCTTTTATTTTCTAATTCAAAACACTATTTAAAAAAGAAATAAGGGGGAATCTTGCAAGTTCTGAGATAAGTGTCTGTGAACATATGGATGCCATGCTGGAAATGAAGGAGCAGATGAGCAGAGGAAATGACAAGCATTATTTGCCTGCAGAGAAGATAGGAGCCAATGATTCCATCTCCTTTTCTCTTTTTAAAGGCAAGGATGCAAATGAAAAATCTTCCAAGTTCTATTTCTTGCTCATCCTTCCTAGGCATTAGGGCCAAATGGCTGGTGCTCTGAAGAGAAAGAGCCACTTCCCAACATGCATGCCAGCCTTCTCTGCAGCATCTCAGCTGACCATGGAAGACATAGACTTCTAACTCATCATCTGATTCTGCTTGGAGGAACATTTCTTCCATGCTATGATATTTTTTTAAATATTTTTTTATTTTTTTTATTTTTTATTTTATTTTATTTTATTTTATTTTATTTTATTTTAGTTTAGTTTAGTTTAGTTTAGTTTAGTTTCTTTTCTTTTCTTTTAGTTTCTTTTATTTTATTTTAGTTTCTTTTCTTTTCTTTTAGTTTCTTTTATTTTATTTTATTTTAGTTTATTTTCTTTTATTTATTTATTTATTTATTCATTTATTTTATTTTATTTTATCTTATCTTATCTTATCTTATCTTATTTTATTTTATTTTATTTTATTTTATTTTAGTTTCTTTTCTTTTAGTTTCTTTTCTTTTCTTTTAGTTTCTTTTCTTTTCTTTTAGTTTCTTTTCTTTTCTTTTAGTTTCTTTTCTTTTCTTTATTTCTTTATTTATTCATTTTATTTTATTTTATTTTATCTTATCTTATCTTATCTTATCTTATCTTATCTTATCTTAGTTTAGTTTAGTTTAGTTTAGTTTAGTTTAGTTTAGTTTAGTTTAGTTTAGTTTAGTTTAGTTTATTTATTTTAGTTTATTTTATTTTATTTTATTTTTTATTTTATTTATTTATTTATTTATTGGATTTCTCTGCCACCCAACTCCAGTTGCATTCTGGGCGGCTTACAGTAATGACAATAAATAACAACAATATAAAATAAGTAAGAACAATAAATACAATAAAACAGTATTAAATGCATTGTAACTAGGAGTGGGCTACTGCCTGGACAGGGGGCAATGCAGTGGGGTAGCGAAAATGGAGCTCTACCCCAGAGCACCCAATTTACACTGAGAGATGTTGAAAGAAAATGAAGGGCCTCCTACATAAGCCACGCCCACAGTGCGGTAGTAAAAAAGTTGGTAGCCCTTCACTGATTGTAACCCTTAAAACCATATATACTCATGGTCCCAGACCCGCTGGAAAAGCCAGGTCTTGATGGCTTCCCAGAAGACTGGTGGGGTGGAGATAACACGGTTCTCTGGAGGTAGTTGGCTCCAAAGTGTCGGAGCTGCCACAGAGAAAGCCCTTCCCCGAGGTCCTGTCAACTGACATTGTTTGGCAGCCGGGACCTGAAGAAGGCAAACTTTATTGACCCTTATTGGTCGTAGGGAAGTATAAGGTAGAAGGCGGTTCCATAAATAGTCTGGTCGTAAGCCATGTAGGGTTTTAAACGTGCTAACCAACACCTTGAATTGTGTTCAAAGGCCAACTGGCAACTAGTAACTAGCAACTAGTAACTGGCAACTAGCAAATAGTAAAAGAAAAGAACAATGGGACCTATGCAACAATATGAAATTCCATGTGAAGAAAACCCTACCACTAGGCAGGAAAAACTGAAGGTAAAAGCATATAAGTCCAATTAATAAAATAAATATAGATTACACAATATAGCTCAAAAATGGTAACTGTGAGAGGGACTTTGGAATCCTAGTGGACGATTACTTAAGGATACGAATATTAGAATTACAAATGAAAAAAAAATGATTAATTTGTAGTGGGGTTTTTTAAAGATTAAAATTAGGTGTTGAAGTAATATAGAAACATAGAAACATAGAAGAGTGACAGCAGAAAAAGATCCATCTAGTCTGCCCTTTTCTGTATTTTATCTTAGGATGGATATGTGTTTATCCCAGGCATGTTTAAATTCATTTACTGTGGATTTATCAACCACGTCTGCTGGAAGTTTGTTCCAAGGATCTACTACTCTTTCAGTAAAATAATATTTTCTCATGTTGCTTTTGATCTTTCCCCCAACTAACTTCAGATTGTGTCCCCTTGTTCTTGTGTTCACTTTCCTATTAAAAACACTTCCCTCCTGGACCTTATTTAACCCTTTGACATATTTAAATGTTTCGATCATGTCCTCCCTTTTCCTTCTGTCCTCCAGACTATACAGATTGAGTTCATGAAGTCTTTCCTGATACGTTTTATGCTTAAGACCTTCCACCATTCTTGTAGCCCATCTTTGGACCCGTTCAATTTTGTCAATATCTTTTTGTAGGTGAGGTCTCCAGAACTGAATTTTATAATTTTCTTTATATAAAATGCTAGTTCTTATTAGTTTGGCCATTAGAAAGATGGAGTAATTATTGATGAAATGAAAATAAGATTTAGGATGTTTTGTTAATTTTTATATAAGAAGATTTTATAAACATATTCTTAGGTATTGATGCTATATGTGTTTTCAGGTATGTACGTATTTCAAATTGGAGGGGGGGAATTATACCTGGGAGGGGGGAG